>NC_143017.1:49232050-49383210 GCF_055824585.1 Amblyomma mixtum | reverse complement strand
CCCAAAGAGTGTGGAAATGTTTGGACCACTGTGGGGATTGTCGACCTTCCCGTTTGAAAGCAACAATGGGAGTCTCCTAAAGTTGGTGACAGCTGCAAAAGGCGCACCTTTCCAGATTGCAGAACGCTGTATTATGAAGTGCTGGCTGCAGAGTGCTAGTAGGTTTGTTGATTTGTCAGTGTCGCTTGTACAAAGACAAAACAAAATTCTCAGCAAGCGTATTGGGCTAGGCCATGGTGCTCATGTTCTTGGAGCGCCACTTATATCACGCAGCTTAAGTGAGGATGTGGCACAACTTTTCCTCAGGCAACATGGTACAGTGCCACTCATTACCCATTATGCACGATTTGAACTTAATGGTGTCCAGTTTCACAGTGCACAATACAGCCGATGTCAGAAGACATGCTCTTATTGTGTCAGGATGCATGATGGTGTGTACTGCATTATAATTGATGTCTGTTGTTTTACACTTACCATTCGGAAAATTGCACTCGTGTGTCAAGAACTGGTAATCTCTGAGCCACCTTTCCGCTGTGTAACTTATATACACAGCTGCAAACGTGCCCCCCCAGACCGAAACCTTTGCTTGTACTCAGTTGATGACATTGCTGCTCAGTGCATTTTGCTTGACCTTGAAACTGAATCTTATGTTTGTGACATAGCAAACAATTATAAAGTGGATTGACAACGTCATGTAAAGTTCTCTGCGATTGTCAGCTATGAACAGTCGTTTTTGAATGTATAGCTGCAAAGTATATATAATTAAGTTCATCCTGTTTTCTTCTACAGCTTGACAATCTGCAATTTTATTGATTTTGTATCAGAAATCTGCCTAATTTGCCACTTATATCGGTATAATAAATTACAACTGAACTCCACCTGTGGTCTTATTTCTGCACCAGTTATATGTATATGTATACCTTACTGGTTGCACAACAGATTGCACTATTCTTTTGAAAGGAATCTATGCCATGGTTGGAAATAAAATAAAGCAATAGAGATTAGTTGCTCAACAACACCGAAAACAGACACCGCGCTGTTGCAAGCGAGATGTCTGTCGCACGACACGACAGGAATGTCTTGCGCGAGAGAACCCACGACAGGCTCCTCTGTCGCACGACAAGAGGTGTGCTAGGGGTCTGTCGCACGACAGAACCCACGACAGGTACCTCTGTCGTTGGACGCACACACTGTCGCGCGGCACGGCTTGATTTGTCGCAAGACAGTACTCACGACAGAAATCAATCTCGCGACAAACCCACGACATGGACCTGTGTCGCACGACACGACACACTACACAAGCCTCTGTCGCACGACACGACACACTACACAAGCCTCTGTCGCACGACACAAGGCGACAATCCACGACACGGGCATCTGTCGCACGACACGACACACAACACAAGACTCTGTCGCACGACACGACACACTACACAAGCCTCTGTCGCACGACACGACACACTACACAAGCCTTTGTCGCACGACACAAAGCACGACAAGAACGCTTGTCGCGCGACACAAATTTGTGTCGCACGACAGATCCGCGACAGCAAATCCTGTCGTGCTTTTTGATCGGGCTGTCAAGTTCACGGCAAAAGAGTACACTTTCATGAATGGGACACAGATTGCCACATGTTTCTTCGCTCGCTTAATCAGTTTTGTGTTTTGCTGTTTTGATAGCATTTGTGGTGCTCTCGCGCATGTGCGGCCTGTTCTGATGTTGGCGAAGTAAAGAATTTTCAGTTGTGTTTTCAGCGTTGTCCTGTGTACTTCTCCTCCTTGTGAATGCGTCCTTTTCGCTGGTTTTCTACATACCAGGCGTGTGCATATTCTTCAGTTGTATTTGAGGCTTTAATGCATTATTCCTATGGGTTTACGTCGGGCCCGTGCCAATTTGATGTTAAATGTGGATCGTTGCGTGAAAGGGGAATGCATAATCAAGATTCCACTGTATGACTTTTGTAACATTTGCATGCATTTGTTGTGTATGCATACTATATATATCACTGTTCTTTTTCTTCACCTAGGACAGTCTGAACAAGAGAGACCTGCTGAAGAAAAATTCTGTATATATGTAAATAAATAGTCGATTTGCTCCAAGTGAGGTGTTTTTATATCTGGCTTTACTGCAGGAATGCATCGAATGTTCAGAGTCAGACTGCTGCTCTGTAGCTGCATATTAATTGACAAATAAAGCGTACTTGGTAATGACTACAGGAATACAACACACTACACAAATGCACTACAGAAGGCAGACTACAGAGATACGACACTACAGAATTACGTCACTACAGAAGACAGACTACAGAAATACTACACTACAGAAAGACTACAGAAATACTACACTACAGAAGACAGACTACAGAAATACTACACTACAGAAGACAGACTACAGAAGTACGACACTACAGACTACAGAGGACAGACTACAGAAATACTACATGCCCAAAATACGACAGACTACAGAAGTTTTCTGTCGTAAATTCCTGTAGTGCATTTTGACTGGGGTGGCATACCTGCCAGAGCCCCTAGCACCTGCCGCACAAATGGAGGAGAGGACGTTTCCTGCTTACTACCTGCGCGCTCCATCTCAGTGCCGTCCCCATCTAAATCTTGGCTGGAATTGCCATCATACTGCTGGCCGCATTGTGTGCTGAGAGTTTTGTGTTAACCCGGGAACTGCCAGGCAGGCCGAATCCTCTTGCCCACACACTTTCTGGTTGCCAAAGCGGCACTCTTTCTGGTGTCAAATTCACTGTCGGGGCTAGGCGACTCACATCGTGGGGCAGATTGCTAATTGCAAAAAACGAATTTTTTTCGCCAATTGCTAATTGCAGAAAATGAATTTAGCCGCTTAAAAATATACGAAGACAGCCGCTTGTTTACATTGTCACCTTTTTAAACTCACAGATTCCTCTCCGCAGCCGACAATGCTAAATTAGCAATCTTTAGATACAGTGCACTCCAGAAGAATAGAAAAATGAAATGCTCCGGTTTCATGCGTTAATGGCGTGCAGGAACAGAGCTTGGCACCGGTTCACAGCGGGAAATATGAGAATTCAAGCAGCAATAGCCAGGATTGCAGTGCCTGGAGGAGGCTTCAGGTCAACAGATTTTTTCCCTACTTTATACTACACGATGAAGACACTGGGGAGCCTGAGCTCTGCCGTAGCTGCCACAGAATCACTTCGCAAAATCACTTAATTTGGGAGTGTCAGGATTCTCCTGGGGCTAAATCACAAATTATCCCAGACCATGCCACCTGGGAAGCGCTGATCCGAAGGCACGACCCGGATCAGCAAAGACTCATCATCCGTCAGGCGGAGACAGCTTACCACAAGACTCTCTCCGCGGTCTCCGGTGCTGAGAGCCGGCTGGGAGGCGCCCCCTCCTAACTGCTGCGCCCCGACCGTGAGGCCCCAGGAAATAAAGTTCATTCATTCATTCATTCATTCATTCATTCATTTCATTCAAGCTAAGCCGTAAGGGAATAGGTTGAATTTAAACGTGTTATGTTACTGGTCAGGTTAATGGTTCCATTGATACCACAACGCTTTCAAAAACGGGTCAACGTCGGCACTGCAGAGCCAACCGCCATGCGACATCGCTCTGCACATTTCAAAAATTGAAATAAGTCATGTTATTGCAGCTTTTGAATGTGCGCAGGAAGGGTGCTGGCATGACCACACAACTAACGAAAAAGGATAAGTGCGCCAACAAACCTATCTGATCACCGAGGAAGGTGCATATATCCATCTATGTGTGAGCAAATAAATTTAAGCACTGGAAAATGCGAGTAGGATTAAGGAGACCTGGAAAACGTTATACACTGGCGGCACATAGGCCCACCATCGCTGTCACTCAGCAGGCAAGTAATCAAAGTCCATAGCAGGCAGTCACAGGCAGATTAAGGTAGCAGATGGAAATGCGCAGATGACATCTCCAGCTCAAGGCTTCGAGAATGCCTTGTTAACGTTTTCCCGGCCGCGAAAAAGATGGCCGATTATGAGTGTATTAAAATGAAAATTATTTCTTCATGAAGTGACAAACGCAATGAGCACTGTAATGCGTCAAACTGTAGCTTCTGAATTATACTTCCGAAGGAACTTTTCACAATTTCTCTAGTTAAATATGCTGGTAATAAAAAATGATTACAAGCGAAATAAAAATAAGCCGCTGCACTGGACCAGAAATTGATTACGTAAAATTTAGAAGGTGCAAAACGTTGCATAGGTTCTTAGCTACCATTCTCGCGATTTATCAGAGTACATAATACACTGCTCGATCCGTGGCCTTTCAGCTTAGGCAATATGAATGATGTGCCATGAGAAAGCAGTCGTGCGAGGCCATGAAGCGAAGGTGTGGAATGTGCTGCACCATGCACTAATGTGGGGTTTGTCTGAGATTCCTCAATTTTTATTTATAAACAGCTCGAGAAAAGCATGGATGAATTTTTATCCTGTCTGGATCTGCACCTAACCCTCGCCAATCCCCGCCATGGGTATGTGCCATCGCTTCAGAGGCAACAACAACTAATGAACGGGCGATCCTCTTCTTGCGATACGCTGCCGCCATCTTCTGCCAAACGCGCTTGCACGAACACGGCCCCTCATCGGCAGCTACAAGACAAGTTTCGACCTTTTATTTTGTTGCGAAAGCAACACTACGTGAGTCGTCGAGACATTTCGCGGAGCTGGCGGAAGGCCATACTGCGCATGCGCGAGGAGCAGTTGCGTCACATGGCGCACAGCTGGCGCGCCGCCGCCGTCGCTGCGCGGGTCTCAGAGGTGCTGCCGCCGCGCTTGCCACTAGCGCATGCGCAGTAGCGGCGCATATCTAGCGTGCCGGGGCCGCCGCCGCTGCCGCGCGCTCTTCATCGTCTCTTTCTCTCTCCTCGTTGCCTTCGCAATCCTCCAGGTTTAACCAGAGCTAAATTACTGCCAATTTGTATAAACTATGAAAGGCCGTGGTCAGCCAAGAGAAACTAAGAAAGGCCAGGGTCAGCCAAGGTAAACAAAGCTAGCCACTAAAAGCTTGGCCATAGCAAAACTAGGCTAGCCAGTAGTAGGAAGCTATCGCTTCCAACCAGGTTTAACCAGAGCTCAACCACAGCCAATTTTTTTAGCTATTGAGCAAAAAAGCGTATTTCCACTGACATTTTCACCTTTTTCTTGTTTCTAGTATTTCGAAGCGCATGGCAATAAAATAGGGCTTCAACCTTCTTTTCCTCGAACTTTTTTTTTTTTTTTTATTCGTGAAGTCTGCCTTGAGGCATAAGTTGAGAAAAGGGGGAGTGGAATGTAGGTTACAGAAAGTTAAAAGAAGGAGTGTAGACCAGTTTCGGCGAGGTACTCGCATAGGCTGCTGGTGAAGTGATTGTCCATAGTCCACTTCACATAGTCCCCGTCACGGTTCCACCACAAGCCGACCTCCCTGAGGAGCCGTTTTCTAATAGGGGCCGTCGCTGGGCAAGTCCACAACAGGTGCCGCACATCACAAATGTCCGGTGCAGCGCCGCAGTGAGGGCACCTGTCAGTTGCTGGCAGATATTTATCACCCCACCGATAACGGACAGATGGGGTCAGGGCCGCCCCCTGCCCGAATCCGGCGCACTGATACCTCCTCCTGCCGAGTTAGACTACGGGGGAGAGGGTGCGAACACGGAGGAATTAGAGCGCGTGTTCGCTGGCGCAGAGCTTGTGAATCGGAGACATGGGACAGGAACGGATCTGGGGGAAGAGGGGAAGGTGGCGGGTCGTCTGATGTGTCAATGTGAGTCATAGCATCTGCTTGAATGTTATGTGGATCGTGAGCATGACCGCGAATACAGTGTATGCGTACAGGACATGGGTATTTTGCGCAGAGTAGGTGAATTGATTGTGTAATCTGGAATGTGCGTCGAACAGCCTTAAGCTGTTTAAGGGCGGCGAGGGAGTCTGTATAAATATGAACTGCATTGAATGTGGGAACGAGCGGAAGGGAAGCAATGGCATTGTAAATGGCTTGAAGTTCCATTGCCAGGGGGGTACATGTATCTGCGGTGTACGTCGCACGAGAGTTGAGATCCGGACGGGAGGGACTATATACAGCGGTAACTCCCCGCTCTGCAGTATGTGACGCATCGGTGTACAATATGCACCCTTCAGGCAGATGCGCGGCTGATACCGACGGGGAAACAGTGGGGCGATTGTCTGTGAGCTGACAATACGACCACGGAGGGAGCGTCTTTAAACGATGAAGTTGTAGAGACTGTTTGCGAGCTCTGTTTGCCACCCGCTAGTCGATGAGTTCACTGAGAGTATTAATTTGGGCGAACTCCTGAAGCACGGGTATGGGTGTCAAACGAGGCAAAAATGTTATTGCGCGCATAGCCTCACGATTGATAGCTTCAAGGGAGTCCCACTGTCTGCGGGTGAGACGTTGAAATTGTGCCTGATATATTATCCGTGGCTGAAGGATAGAGCGCACAAGCTGGCGGGCCGTATGAGCACGCGCGCCACCAGATCGCATAGCTATGCGACGAATCAGACCTATAGTAGCGTGAGCTGATTTACGTGTGGCTGTCAGCCAAGGGGTGCCAGTCCCAGAGGTATGAAGGAGGAGGCCAAGAATACGAACAGTTTCTACCCGAGGAATCGGAGAACTATCTACTGTAAAGTTTAAAGGGACTGCTTTCCGTAAGCCGGCTTTGTTTCCAATGCGAATGAAACATGACTTAGTAGGCGAGAGGGTTAGACCCAGAGGTGGGAGGCGAGATGTCAAGACATCTAGCGCATGTTGGAGGGCCGACTGATGGATAGACGCATCTGGGTGACAGCACCACAAGGTTATGTCATCGGCGTACGCAAGCACACGGATAGAAGGGATGGTTTCTAGGGCTCTAACAAGAGGAATAAAAGCCACATTGAATAATGTGGGCGCGAGAACGGAGCCCTGGGGCACTCCTCTATTGGAAGTGAAGTTACCAAAGGGCTTTCCATGGACCCGTACACTGAAGGTTCGATTTGTTAAAAAGGCGTGAATGGATAGGAGAAACCGGTGAGGGAGACCAAGAGTTTGAAGGGAGGCAAGAATGGCAGAGTGAAGGATGTTATCATATGCCTTTGTTAGCTTGTGATCACAGGGCGCGCGCACGCTCGAGCCTCCAGTGCGCAGAAGGAAGATCGGACACCGAGAAGAAGCTACGCCCGGCACAAGGCAGGCACAATGAACGCCCGCCTCGCTTCTGCCGCCAGCGGAGGAAGCAGGAGCCGAAGATTCGGAGCCAGCCCTGGGCACATCATCTCGGGTAAGCTGTGCAAGCCATATACTCTCAACGGAGGTGCGCAGTGGGAGACGTCGCTTCAGGGCAGCGTATAGTTCGGGTCTGAAGTACCTTACGTCCTCTCGAGTACTGGGAGTGTCGGCACGGGTGCACCTGGAAATTACTTAGCAGTCTATTAACTAGTAGGCGTCAGCTGCACGCGCCACCATGGTGGGTGTTGTGTGGCGCCCTCTTGGGTCGACACACAATTCACTTAGCTGATTTGTAAATCTGGTCTAACAACAATGACTTTGTTTGCTGTGTGAATAAAACCGTGGGGAACGGGCGCAAGCCCGCTTTTGTTCCGCTCGGAACCGAGTCGTGTCCTTCAGCGGCCCGTTGCGGGCCTTGCCGGGGTGTTCATGCAACACCACATTTTGGCGACGAGGATGGGATCACAGTAAGTGACGTTTGTACGCTTGCCCCGACTGACGTACCATTTGCTTCGACTGGCCCTGTGTTTTGCTGCCCCGCTCCACCTTCTCCTGCAACTTTAGAGACTTTGCGTCAGCATGGCGTCAGGCCTCGCTCCCGCGCCGTTTTTGTCTGCGCCCGGTTCGCCTGCAGTGCCGTGGAAGCGTTGGTTCAAACTTTTCGAGGCGTACCTCCTGTCGGCCGGTGGTAGCGACTGGGCACCGGAGCGGAAAGCGGCACTCCTTCTCACGCTGCTCGGAGCAGAGGGACAGCGCCAGCATTTCAACAATGAAGAAACTAGGCAAGCGTCCGCAGTCGCCGGCATAACGTCTGAAGCACTTCCGCAGACGCCGCTTGAGCCTGTCACGACCACAGACGAATACACACAGTTAGTCGGGAGCTTGGACCTGCTGTTCGCAGACACAACGAATTTCATCGTTGAGAGACACCGTTTTTTCCGCAGACTTCAACTGCCCGGTGAGCCATTTACCCAGTATGTAGCGGCAGTTAAACAACTTGCGTTGACGTGCGAATTTGGCTCGGCGTTCGACGAGCGCGTCCGAGATCAGATCATCGAAGGCGTCTCAAACCCAGCGTTGCGCGAACGTTTTCTGAACGCTGGCCGAACGCTTACGCTGGCCAAGGCAGAAGAAATTGGCAAAGCTTTAGAAGCCGTACAGCAAGCAAATGCAGCTTATGAGGGAACGCCGGTTTATCGCGTCGACGAACCTGTAACGGAAAATCCGACGATCGAACAGGGATGCATTCGTCAAGCAACTTCAGGTTTTCGAACGCCCGCTCGTGCTCGTGAGCAAGAAGGCGGATGGCGCAGTTACACAGCGTCGGGTTTCCACCGTGGCGTCCCCGGAACCGACGAAGGAGGTAGAAGCAGCCAAGATGGAAGAAGGCGCCCGGAGTTCGAGCGAGAAAGCCAGGAAGGGGGTCGTCAACCGTATTGCTATCGTTGTGGCTCTCCGAAACATAATGCAAACGCAAGAAACTGTCCAGCCCGCAATCGTCGTTGCAACAATTGTAGGAAAATTGGACACTTCGCTCTAGTCTGTCGCTCACAGCATCAGTCCGCGACACTTCGCGCGTCGCAGGCGCCGGCCTCTACCGTGGAGGAAGTACACATCCTGAATTCTCCGAATATTCTGGGCATAGAATTGCCACAAAATAAGAAAGAGATAATAGCTACCGTAACGTTTAAAGGAAACCCAGTTCCTATACTTGTCGACACTGGGGCTGCCGTTTCTCTTGTCAACAATGCTGATTTTCGGAAATATTTTGCACGCTTCTACACTCTATCGTCGTCAACCCTGGCTCTCCGGGACTACTCCGGCAAGTTGATTCCCACACTGGGCACCTTCGAAGCTGACATACAGTACAACGATACTCAAGCATCGGTAACTTTTCATGTCACTCGACAAGGATCTTCGTTGCTGGGCCTTGACGCCATTCAGAAACTGCACATCAACGTGATGGGGTCAACCCTCACTTGTCTCCAAGCCACTTGTCATTCGTTCGAGGTTCCGGAGAACACACCGCCAGGATTTGAAGCCTTGTTTTCGAGTGAGCTCGGTTTTGTCAAGGACTACGTCCATCAAATCAACCGCCGACCAGATGTTCCTCCCGTCAGTGCGAAGCTGAGACGCCTTCCGCTAGCACTGCGACAACAAGTCTCCGACGAGCTCGCGCGCCTGGAGCGCGAGGACATCATCGAACGCGTCGACGCATCGGAGTGGGTGTCTCCGCTGGTCGTCGTGAAAAAGAAGGATGGCTCCCTTCGCCTGTGTGTGGACTTGCGGGAGCCCAACAAAGCTATTGTCGTCGACGGCTACCCACTTCCGCACACGGAGGAACTCTTGCAGTTGCTCGCAGGAGCTACGTGGTTCTCAAAGCTGGACTTGGCTTCAGCATACCATCAAGTGGGACTCACGGAAACAAGTCGTGAGTTGACAACGTTCATATCCCATGAAGGACTATTTAGGTTTAAAAGAGTCTGTTTTGGTTTAGCTTCTGCTCCGGCTACATTTCAAAAGCTTATGTCACACGTGTTGAAAGGCTGTACGGGCGTAGTGTGCTATTTGGATGACATTTTGGTGTGGGGACGGACCAAGGCGGAGCACGATCGCAACTTGAAGGAAGTGCTGTCTCGCATTTCCACAACAGGAATGAAATTGAATCAGAAATGTGTTTTTGCAGTAAGGGAACTCACATTCTTGGGGCACAACCTGTCGGCCCAGGGTATTTCTCCCATGGAATCGAAAATCAAAGCTATAGTTAATGCACCTTCCCCTACGAACGTCAAGTCGCTGCAATCATTCCTAGATCTAGCTGGCTACTACGCCAAGTTCCTGCATCATTATGCAGATTTAGTGGAACTGTTGCGGAAAATGCTCCGACAAGGTCAATCATTTGAATGGACGGTGGAAGCTCAGAATAGTTTTGATCAAGTTAAGGCACGTTTGGCATGCAAACCTGTTGTGCAAATGTTCAACCCGGAATTACCTGTCGTAGTCACCACTGACGCCTCAGACGTTGGCTTGGGAGCTGTACTACAGCAGAAAGAAGGGTCGCACCTTCATACAATTGCTTTTGCGTCACGCGCTCTGTCGCCGGCTGAGAGAAAATACTCAGTTGGTGAACGTGAGGCACTAGCCTGTTTGTTTGCTTGCGAAAAGTGGCATGTATATCTGTGGGGTAGACGTTTTACACTCAGAACCGATCATCAGGCATTGGTTGCTTTGCTTTCCGCCGGCGATTCGGGTCGCCGACCACTACGCATCTCTCGTTGGACAGCTCGGTTGCTGAATTACAATTTCCAAATAGAGTACTGCAAGGGCACACAAAATTATGTGGCAGACGCCTTGTCCAGGCTGCCCGTCGCAGAAAATTCTGACAATCAGGAGGAAGAAATCGTTTCTCTGGTAACACCAGTAGTCGACAAGGCAACTGTACAAAATGCAACAGCTTCTGACGTTACCCTGCAAAAGGTCATCAGTCAGCTCAGCAAGGGCTGGTTGCACAAGAAGGCTCTGTCAGTTGATCTTGTGCCATTCTTTCACATCCAAGAGGAATTATCCTTTGTAGATGGTCTACTAATGCGAGCAGATCGCGTGGTAATTCCTGAAGTACTTCGTCCCACTTTCCTACAGTTGGCCCATGAATCACATCCGGGCATAGTCCGCACAAAAGAACTGCTAAGAGAACGCTACTGGTGGCCACAGCTTGATAGACAGGTAGAGGAATGCATCAAACACTGTCTCATATGTCAAGCAGCTGACAAGTCAGCTAAGCCATCCTTCACACCCCTCCAGCCAGTTCCTTGGCCGGACCGCCCCTGGCAGAAGCTAGCCATGGACATTGTGGGGCCTTTGAACATTCCACCGAGTCCAACGTATGCCATAACGTTAATGGATTATTATTCCAGATGGCCTGAAGTATACTTCACTCCTTCAGTAACATCCCAGGATGTCATTGACTTTCTGATCTCTGTTTTTAGCAGGGAGGGTTTTCCAGACTCGATAGTTACAGATAATGGGCCACAATATGTTTCGAGACAATTCAAAGACTTTCTAAAAGAGAGAGGCATACAGCATTTACGGTCATCAAATTACTACCCTCAAGCAAATGGTCTTATTGAAAGATTCAACAGAGTTTTGAAGGAGACCATTCAAATAGCTCAACTCCAAGGAGAACCCGTTAAACAAGCTGTCCTGCAACATCTGGGATGGTACCGGCTCACACCCCACTCAACTACGGGCGTGTCACCTGCAGTCCTGCTGCACGGCCGGCAACCGCGCTCGAAACTCGACATGAGCTGTACTTCCTTTCCTAATTCGCAGCAAAGCACCTGGAACTTGCCTCAAACTTCCGCTACAGCAACGTCTCCAGAACACACATCTTCGGAGCAAACACAGGTGCGACAAAGGGTTGAAAATAAGCAACAGCAAATGAAATACTACGTTGATAGACGTAGAGGCGCAAAGCCAACGGCCGTGCAAATCGGTGACACAGTGAAGGTGCGGTCATTCAGAACAGGTCCATCCAAATACATTGGACCTTTCAAAGTCCAGCGACAGGTTGGTCCAAGCACTTTCTAACTGAGTGATGGTAAGGTCTGGAATGCTTCTAAACTGGTCCGGGTACTGCCGGCCCCAGAAAATATTCCAAGCCCGCCAAGCATAGATTATTCCTATGCAGGCTTAGCACACGCTGCTGATAATGCAATGGCAGCAACTCGAAACAAGCTTCTAGCTGAAACAAGTGCCGAAATGTCCGAAAATGTGTCGCCTCCTGTTGCAGATACCCTGGATAACGCTTCGCGCAACGAGGGGGGGAAGGAATATAGGCCGTCAAAGTCAGCCGAAAGTGGCCGCACCACTGCGCACGAATCCACAGAGGACAGCAGTTGTAGTTTTCCGGAGCAAAGCGACCCAGGGACTTCCAGTTCGCACAGCCGCGGGCGCCCAGTGCGTCAGCGGAAACCAACTTTCTGGGCCGTAGACTACCAGATGTAGTTCTGGAGCGAAGGGTAGCACACCTGTTTTTCTTGGCCTGTAGTCGCGACTGAGCTGTCCGTGGCCAGTGGGCCAGTCATGGAGACTTTATAAAGCGGGTAATGAATGAATACTCCTGTATCGCTGTGATCTTTACTCACTTTGCTTTCTTTGCAAGTTCCTCATGTTTTCGCATTCAGCGCACAATGATGTTGTGATAGGTTGTGTATAATGATGAATCTCCTTGTGTGTTCTCTGTTACGGTGGATGTACAAATATAGTGTTGTTTCTGGGTGAGATTGATCGTATGTCGTGCCCATAGTCACTGTATAATGTGTGTGCTTTCTTTTGCCATGTGTAATGACTGCTGAAATGAGACATTTTTGTGCTTTGAACACGTCATAACCGAAATAGCACAGCCATAAAATCGGATAGTTTCTGTTTGATGACCATTGTATAATGTTTGCTGTCTCGTGGCACATGTTAAGAGAGCAGTATTTTTCGCAATAGCTTAACATTATTTCCTAGGGGGAGACGATGTTGTGTAGCGCCCTCTTGGGTCGACACACAATTCACTTAGCTGATTTGTAAATCTGGTCTAACAACAATGACTTTGTTTGCTGTGTGAATAAAACCGTGGGGAACGGGCGCAAGCCTGCTTTTGTTCCGCTCGGAACCGAGTCGTGTCCTTCAGCGGCCCGTTGCGGGCCTTGCCGGGGTGTTCATGCAACACCACAGTGGGCCTTAGTCCTAACGCAGACAAGGCACTCGGAGTTGGGCTCTTGAAAGTGTGCCACCTTGCGTGTTGTGGCCTCGGCGACCCTTAGTGTGTGAGCTCTCGCTCCCGGGATTATGAGGTGTGGCACGGGAGTATACCACTCTCGCTTCTTGCCCATGGGGGCGCAAAAAAATTCAGGGGGGCACTTTGTTGACCTAAAGTGCGGTGAGGCGAAAGCCTTAAGCGCGGTGTTGCTGCTTGTGTCACTGATGTGTTGTTAAGATGTTAAGGTTCCCCTCTAAGAGTGGAACGGGACAGCGTCTTGCAACGCTGCCAGGGAGATCACAGAACGCCATCGTCCGTTCGGCTCTACGCCTTGCTCGACGGTAAATTGGTTTTTGAGGAAAGGAAATGTGTCTCGCACATCTCGGTGGACACCTGAACCTAACGTTAGGGAAGGGAGGAAGATGGGGGTGAACGAAGACACCGTATTCACTAGAAGCGCCTTTGTTCATTCGAAACCATCGAGCTGGCATGGCTGAGTGGTAGCGTGCTCGTCTCGCAGTCCGGAGACCGGGGTTCGATTAGCTCGACCAATTTCCTACTCGGTTTTATTTATTTATGTGCCTTTGCTATAAAATTTAATTAGGCTAATTGGGTAATTAAGCAATTAACTAAACTCAGTCCCCTTTACTTGGAGCATCACTATAGGATCCCTTTAATTGGTTGCATGGTTGCTAGCCAAAGTACAATTGGCCCCGTTTGAAATTCGCGCACTGTAACCTCACGACCGTTTAGACCAATTGAAAAGCGTGAAATTTCTGTCGACAACTGGTGCTTACAGTGATGAGGCATTAAAGGCTTCCGCTTTAAAACCGCCTCGAAGCAAATTTTAAGGCGAACGAATTTAATGCCTCATCGTTGTACGCAGAAGGTTGTGACAGAAACTTGTCAGCAGAGGTGTCACGCTTGTGACGGGTGTCCACCGAGATATGCGAGACAGTTACTGCGTAATTTCCTTTCCTCAAATACAATTTTCACTTTCTTCATTACGGCCCCTCTTTCTCTTTCTTCTTTCACTGCCACTTCCTGCCTACCTTTACGGTGCGGTTCAGGTGTATACCGAGATGGCAGAGAATTACTGCGCCATTTCCTTTCCTCAAAAAGCGTTGCGTTCAAAGGGCAAGGCATCGCGCCAAATCGATGGAGGCGTTCCGTGGACTCCCTGGCAGCGCTACAACACTCTGTCGCGTTCCACTGCTAAAGTCGAAGCTTAAGCGTCATTAATTAGCAGTTAATTACTATTTAGTCATTAATCAGTAATTTATTAATTTATTTTATTTATTTATTTATTTCAGGTTCCTTCATGGCCCTTGGAGGGCAGTAGAGAAGGCAGTGAGCGCTTACAAATACGTACAGAATAGATACACAACGGGTTATTTAAAACAATAGCTAATGCGCGTATTTAGCAGCATCATTACACAAGATTTCGAAGTGAAGAGAATACAAGTAAACAATATTGCAAAAAAGTATGAAGCGCGAAAAAACTTTAGCTTTGAGAAACAAAAGTATACAAAGTAGTGTTAAGGCATAAGGTCATTTAGAAATACTCATAACACAAGCTATAATACAAAGCAATCACAACACAGCAACAGTAAGCGGCAAAAATAAAGAAAATGCATGTTTAAAATGTGCGAAATCGCTGTATACAGGATAGCAACGTGAAAATAAATAAAATGACCATTTTATCTAATGTACTAGAAAATGATCCCGCAACCGTTTTTTAAATTCTTCAATGTTGTTAGTAGTAAGTAAGGCTGAAGGTAGGTGGTTCCACTCCGATGACGTCCTGGGAATGAAAGATGCCAAGCAAGCAGTAGTGCGGCAAAGTGGGATGCCGACCTTGTGCGGATGATCAACGCGTGATGAAATGTATGTAGGTGGAATGAACAGTGCTCTTTTTAGGTTTTTGTTCGTGTGAAAAATTTTAAAGAAAAGGCTCAGTCGTGACACTTTTCTGCGCGTCTGAAGGGGTGGTAATGACAATACATTTTTCATGTGTGTCACTCTATGTGAACGATTATAGTCCGAAAAAATAAAACGGGCTGCTCGATTTTGTACAGCTTCAAGAGCTGTTATCAATGATTTAGTTTGCGGGTCCCAAATTGAAGAAGCATATTCTACCTTAGCACGCACCAAAGATTTATAGAGTGTTATCTTGACAGAAGAAGAAGCAAGAGAAAAATTTCTTTTTATGTATCCCTTCATGCGATTAGTGTTGGCGACAATGTGGCTGACATGATCATTCCAAGTGAGGTTTGGGGTTTGATACACACCAAGATATTTAAACGATGTAACTGGTGCTAAAGATGTATTGTTAATAAAATAGACTGGAGTATTAACCATTTTACGACGTGAGAAGCGCATCACTTTGCATTTAGTTTCATTAAGGGTCATTCGCCATTTAGAGCACCAGATAGAGACTGCGTCCAGGACAGTTTGTTGCAATTCAACGTCGTTAAAATTCTTAATCACATGATAAACAGCACAGTCATCAGCAAAAAGTTTCATAGAACAGAAGAGGTTAGAAGGTAGATCGTTAATATAAACAAGAAAAAGTAAGAAACCGAGCTCCGATCCCTGCGGCACAACAGATGTTACTGCAATTAACGAAGAGTTGTAATTGTTAGCGTGCACGAATTGTGATCGGTTCGTTAGAAAGGATTTAATCCACGCTAGTACGTTAGGGTCAATATTCAGTTTCCTGAGTTTATAAAGAAGCAAGCTATGGGATACTTTCTCGAATGCTTTACAAAAATCTAGAAAGATACAGTCGACTTCACAACCGCGGTCAAGAAAACATTGAATGTCATTAGTTAAAGTGAGAAGCTGTGTTTCGCAAGAAAAAAATTTACGAAAGCCATGTTGCTTAGGGGTTAAAAATGAGTTGTTTTCAAGAAACTTTACCAAGTGAGAATATATGACATGCTCCATGATTTTGCAGGAAATGCTGGTTAGCGATATTGGGCGGTAGTTAGCTGATGAGTGCTTGTCACCAGATTTGTGGAGTGGAACCACTTTAGCTATATTCCAGTCTTCTGGTAACCTGCCGAGCTCAATCGACTGTTCGAATATTTTAGATAATATGATAGCGGTGTAAACTTTAGTGTTCTTCAATATTTTAGTGGTAATATTGTCAGGGTCACAAGATGAACTCAGTTTTAGGTTGTCAATGGTCTTAATGATACCAAAAGAATCAAACCTTATCGGATCCATTGGAAACTCAATGTGATATTCATAATCAGGGAACGTTGCATTAGAAGTGCGTGAAAAGCCTTTACCAAAAGATTCATTTAGAATATTAGCCCAATTAGTAGCTGGAGCAGGATTTGATTGGGAGTTGTGAAGTGAAATATCTCATTGGTCTTGCTTATTTATGATGCTCCAGAATTTTTTGGGATTGCTAGTCAACATTGAAGGCAATATCACATTAAAAATTTCTCTTTCGTTTCCTTCAATGTTATTTTGTAGCTTTTGCTAATTTCTTTTAGCTTCGACCAAAGCTCCGGTTTACCGGAGGACTTCGCTTTCCTAAAGATTCGTCTCTTCCTATTACCGATACGTTTCAATTGCCGGTTATACCACGGAGAATGAAGGTTCGTTCTGATGTTTATCTGTGGGATGTGTAAATCTATAAGTTCATGCAGTTTATCCCTAAACAAACACCAATTAATGTTGACTGAACGTTGATCGAAGTTTGTTTGAAAACTGTCGAGAAAATGCTCATTCATTATGTGTGACCTCATCCAGTGGTGACATCACCAGTGCCCCAGAGGCAGTCAGTGCGGAAAACGCTTTCGCCTCTATACGCACCTTAGATTGTCACTGTGCCCCCTCAATTTTTTTCTCACGATTTTGTTCACTCCGGCCGTTGAAAGTGCAGCTGAAAGGTACTGTCGGGAACGAAATCTCAGGGTAACATCTTCTGCAATCGAAGCCGGCAGCGGCGGCTGGAGACTACACTCGTGGAGGACAAAGTAAAAATTTTGTCCTTTCAGTTCCACAAGTGCGCTCGCACGGCGGCAGTTCCTAATAGAGCTAAGGTTACGGGGCACGCTTTCCAGAGAGTTTCGTCCGCGAATGTACAAGTGCTTCTTTTCAGCTCTACGGCTCTACCCATTCATGCTATGAAACCTCTCTGTAGCACCTCTAAAAGTAATAAGTGCTTCTTGCATGAAGGTATCGGCACGTAGAATGTATGATTTTAACGACGTAAAATATATGATATATATGATTTGAAACGGCTTTATAAGTGACCAACTCAAAAATTCAGGGGGGCACTTTGTTGACCTAAAGCGCGGAGAGGCGAAAGCCAAACGCGGTGTTGCTGCTAGTGTCACTTAAGTGTGGTTACGATGTTAAGCTTCGCCTCTAAGAGTGGAACGCGACAGCGTCTTGCAACGCTACCAGAGAGTCCACAGAACGCCATCGCCCGTTCGGCTCTACGTCTTGATTGTCGCTAAATTAGTTTTTGAGGAAAGGAAATGTATTTGTCTCGCATATGGACACCTGAACCTCGCCTTAAGGGAAGGGAGGAAGATGGGAGTGAACGAAGGCACTGTATTCACTAGACGCGCCTTTATACATTCCGAACCATCGAGCTCGCACGGTGGAGCAATAAAGACAAAAAAAAAGAGCTCGCATGGTGGAGTGGTGACCGTGCTCGTCTCGCACTCCGGAGACCCTGGTTCGATTCCCGAAGTCGACGAAATTCCCTTTTCGGTTTTATTTATTTATCTGGTCTGACAAGAAAGCTTAGTTAGGCTAATTGGTTAATTAACTAAAATCAGTCCCACTTAGTTGGAGCATCACTATACGATCCCTTTAATTCGTTGCATGGTTCCCAGCCTAAGTACAATGGGCACCGTTTCAAATTCGCGCACTGTGACGTCACGACAATTTCGACCTATTTCTTTCTTTACATGCAGCGCAAAAGACGCGACAAGGGAACACCGCCGTAATACTTTCTTTTCTCTCGTCCGATTGTGAGCGCTGTTTGGACATATGATGCGTGCGTCCAGTAGCAGTAGTACAAGACTTTTATTCGGCCATAATTTACAGGCCGAGCATGTCGACCACCTGGGCGACCAGAAGTCGCTGTTCTTCCCCACATTCAGAGCCAAGCCAGTCGAGCTAGGTGGTTATGGATAGAGAGGGTGGGAGGTAGGAACCCGACTGCTGAGCAGCCGGGCAATAGAAGAGGTAATGGGCCAGGTCCGCATAGATACAGGGGCAGTTGGGCCAGGAAGGGTCCGATCGATAGCGATAGAGAAAGAGGCGAGACGGGGGGATAACTGCATTCATTTGGATGAGTCGAAGAAGGCGAGCCTCCGGCACCGTGAGTGATGGATGAGGGGGAGGGAAAAGGCGTTTGTCTAGACGGAGCTCGAGGTAGACCTCTTTTATGGTACGGCGAAGGGTGAGTCTCTCACCGTCCTCCGAGGGCTTGGGCTAGGGGATCAATGGTGGCCGGAAAAGTGTGTCGCGGGCGAGCTGATGGGCTAGCTCATTGCCATCAATCCCTGAATGCCCAGTGACCCAGCGGAGGAAAACGATGGAAGGCTGCAATGCGGAGACCGCTCGTTCGACCTCCTGTTGGAGAGAAGGGGTTAGGGTGCGTTTCTGTAGGTTGAAGGTTGAAGGTTAATTTTCCGCAACTGGGTGTTGCGAGGACAGCCAGGGAAAAAGCTGTATAGACAGCTTGAGAGGTCCTGGCTTCCTCTTACAGTGCAGCATTGACGGTGGCGGAGTACGACATCAAACAAAATGTAAGTAAAGTATGTTCGGTACAGAGAATGAGACATGTACGTTCAATACGTAGTACATTGTGCTTATAAAAGAAAGAAGAACTACATTAGATCAAAGAGCCTATAAAGGCAAACACAGGGAGGAGAAAATAAATGACAGCAAAATTGACAGGTGCACTCAAAGTGGTAATAGGAAGGAGAAAAAAACTACATGAACATTTGGGGCAATTCTTTCAGAGAAATATTGGATAGGTCAAGATTCTAGTGGCAGTACAACTGGTTCAGAAGTGTCGGTAAGGTATGCTGCAACATTTGCTTGTCAAAGTTTGTGCGCCATTTCTTAACATTCCAAGGTTCTGCTGCTCGGGTATCATACACAGTTCAGCTTTGCCCTAGCCCAGCCAGTGTAAGTAAGGAGTCATCATTTTTCATTATGGCGAGTTTATATTTATACCACAGCCTATAGTTATACATGGACTTCATTGGTATGACGTTGTGTCGATGGAAAAGGCTCGCCGTGTGGGAGAAATATGGCACTTTACATGCAATGCGTATAATTCGTTTTTGTAACACTGTGAGTTTGTTAATATTTTCAGCTGTTGTTGTTGCCCACACCGTACATCCGTAGTTGGCTATAGAAGAGAACAAAGAGTGGTAAAGTAACATGTTGACTGACATAGGAAAATTAAAGCAATTGCGGCGCATGATACCAACTGTTCTGGAAAGTTTCTGAACTACGTAATTAATATGGTCATTCCATGACATATCTGCTGCAAAGTAAACGCCCAGAGTTTTCACAGACTGCACAAACTCTATTCTGGTATTGTTTAATTCAATTAGAGGTAGTTCAATGTGTTTGTGACGTGGGTGAAACATGACTGCTGCCGTTTTACTAACGTTAATTCTTAAGTGATTATCAACCGTCCAAGTATTTATTGCTTTTAAGGTTTTATTAGCTCGATTTGCAAGATCAGCAGTTGAAGTACCCGATAAAAACAGACTAGCGTCATCTGCGTAAATTATATACTCAGCAGTGCTATCAATGCGGACAATATCATTGACATAAAGAACAAAAAGAAACGGACCCAAAATGCTCCCTTGCGGAACGCCGGAAGCTACCGCTTTCAAATGGGAGCATTCACCGGCAATACTGACAAACTGAGACCTATGTCGCAAGTATGAGGAAATCAGCATATGGGGTATGCCTCTAATACCGTAGTGATCTAATTTTTTAAGCAGCACAGAGTGATTAACAAGGTCAAACGCCTTTGAAAAATCTAAAAATAATCCAAGTACCATGTTTTTTGACTCAAAATGTTTTAGTATGAATTCTTTCTGAGCAAGGAGAGCTAACTCAGTCGATCTGTTTTTACGAAAGCCATATTGAGCGTTAGTGATAATGTTATATCTTTCAGTGAAGCAGGATAGTCGTTTAAGAATAACTTTTTCGAGGCCTTTAGAAAATACAGGTAAGATTGATATCGGGCGATAGTTTGCCATTTCATTTTTGTTTCCTTTTTTATACACTACTGTCACTTTTGCCCTTTGCATAAGACGCGGAAAAACTCCGGAAACCAAGGAGAGGTTCAAGATATGGGCGAGGCAAGGTGCAAGAATGTCGATGGTAAATTTTATGGGCTGTATCTGGAAACCTGACGCGTCTGTAGCTTTACTATTATTAAGTGATAAAAATTCTGTAATTACTTCATTTACTGTAACAGGTGTTAGAAATATTGTTTTACCATTACGGGCACTCATATAGGACAGATTTACGTCGCCGCTTGATGTGTCAGCAAAGGAAAGAAAGTAGTCATTAAAGGCATCTGCTAGATCAGCACCTTTTAGTTCAATCCCTTCATGAATAATTTTTGTGGTCGGTTCGGAAGAATTAGCGAAGATAGATTTTAAAACCTTCCAAACTTTTTGAGATTGCCCAGCAGTTGAATTAAAGCGGTTATAAAGATATTGCTTTTTAGCGACGCGAAGTTGCTTTGTGACGAAGTTCCTAAATTTTTTGAATGTTTTCAGCTCTTCAGGGCACCTACTTTGCAAAAAAAGTCTATAAAGTTTATCTCGTTTTTTTATCAACTGCAACATGTCCTTGTCGACCCATGGTTTCTTACTTTTCTTTGATTGGTAGGATTTCTTCAGTGGAAAGGAAGCATTATAAATGTCAGTGAATATCTCTAAAAATTTTTCGTAAGCTTCCTCAGGGTCGCTTTCCTCAAGAACATGTTCCCAGTTAACAATAGATAAGCGTTCCTTAAACTCGCATAACGTGTGATCATTTATAACTCGATAAAAAGATGTTTGGTCTGGTTGTCGTTGAGAATTCAGAGTGAGATTAACAGATATGAATATTGGCATGTGATCACTTAGAGCATAAGCGATGGTGCCAGATTTCAAGCTTTCTGTTTTGAAGTTTGTTATGAACAGATCTAAAAGTGTTTCTGATTCTGTCGTAATCCGTGTAGGTGACATGATGACGTTTTCACAGGAGTGAACGTTAAGTAAAGTATTGAACTCTACTGTTGTGTTATTGTTGGCCAGCATGTCAATGTTAAAATCGCCACCTAAAATTAACTGATATTGGTTGATGTTAACAAATTCTAGGAATGAATCAAGAAATAAAAAGAGCTCAGCAGAACTGCTACCCGGTGGACGATAACAGACACAAAATATCCTTGTGCCAGACTTGACTGCCAGGACTTCGTAATGGGGTGTAATACAACAAAATTCAGGCAGCATTTCTGATTCCATAATATTTGAAACTAACATTGAAACACCACCTCCCCTTCTTATGGATCGGTTCAAATAGAAACACTTGTACGTCGGAATAACATAGACGTCACCTTCACAAGTAAACCACGTTTCTGAAAACATAACAACATTGAAACGAGCTTCCACTTCGCTGAAAAAACAGTCAAGTTCTTCTTGCTTATTTCGACCAGATCTGAGATTAACATGAATACAAGAGCAACAATGAGGATTATCAGGCTTAATGGAACTACTGAGGTCAGAAAGATCAACAAGATTAGTATAAAGAGACATCGAAAAAAGAGTGCCGCGTGTTACCGCAAATTACTGGCTTTATAGCTGGTGCAAATCTGCTGCACAATGGATGACAATCGCGGGATCATGTTGTTTCCTTCTAACGAACACTCTCCCATTCCGGTGCCAAGCGTACTGGTAGTCATTTTCACCTGCCCAAGCCTTTGCATAGCGCAAGAGCTCACGGCTTTGACGCGTCATGTTTTCGCTGACTGAAACATCTGACTGAACATCTCTTAAAACTGTCCGCTTCTGAAACCGCACGTCACGAGTTGAGAGCTTTGAAAACCGTACAATGATCCCGGGCACCTTTCCTGGCTTTGAAGGAAGTCTGTGCACAACATCAACATCATTCAAAGTGAGCTCTGGCAAATTCACAGATCTTGCTACGTCATTTACCTTTTCCATCAGATTCTCATCATTTGTCACCGGTATGCCGTGCACCTCAAGGTTCAGCTTTCTGTTTCGCCACTCAAGGTCGTTTACAGTCATTTTCAACGACTCAACATCATCAGCGTCAACTCTGGTTTCAAGTGCACTAACACGTTTCTTTAAGGTACTAATCTCTTTCTCGTGTTTTACCTGTTGCTCAAGTATATCATCGTATTTTTTTGACATTAGTTCAATAGACTTCTTCACTTCATCGACTTGGTCAGGCAGGCCAGCAAGAGCATCAAGTTTTTGACATATGCCGGCTAAACAGCTAGCAAGGTCAGGTTGCGTGCTGGGTGTGTCAGAGCTTCCTGCGTTTGTTTTACGACAGTCTGGACATCGCCACGCTTTGCGACCTTTCTCGCCTTTTCCCTTATATGTTGACGCAGAAACACCAGAGCAATTGCCGAGATGGTAGGTGTACTCACATTCGGCGCACTTGAGGGCGAGTCCGTCACTTGGAAGACATTTGTCGCAAGAAGGACATGTCTCCGGCATGTTAGCCTTGGTATAGCTTGTGCAACATACAGGTTTAAAATAGAGAAATCTTTCTCCTAACACTACAACCGAGAGCACGGTAGGAAACAAGGCGGCAGCGAGCAACACGGCAGCAGCAGCGGTGGTGAAAGAAAAAAATGGCAAGTAGAAAAGTAGGTTTTTTACCAACCTGTAAGACGAAAACAAAGCAGATAAGGGGGCGTCCGATCACCACCGTCGCTGCTGCTCGTGTGACCCGTTTACAGCTTGGCCGAAGAAGCGCGGTGGCGCAGAAGTCTGTGACGTCACACTTAGAGCTGGCTTGAGGCCAGCGCAGCAGGGTTCGTCGCTGAAATCTGCAGATGCAAGTAATTCACGGGAGCTGAGCGTCGGTAGGCACACTGGAATGTCCGCCTTCAGGACAGAACAAGGCAGCGCACTGTAGCAGCAGGCAGTCAGGGGTAACCCACCTGTAGGTGGTGTATAGCGGCTTGTGAGTCTGAGTAGACTGTGTACTTTTCAAGAGAGGGAAGGAGAGCAAATGACTGGAGGGCATGCCCAATGGCGGGGCTCTCGAGGGACAATGCATCCGTAGGGTGTAGATACGGCCCGCTGGTGTGGGTTTCAGGAGCGGGGAGGTGGGGATGGTACAGGGCGTAGCCGCAGCAACCTCGAGGAGCCACGAAGGAGGCATCAGTGTAGGCTACACCCTGGGTATCAAAGAGAGGTGAATGGTGCTGCGCGGCCGCATGACGGCGGAAGCCGTGCAGGACGGAAGACATGTTGTCGGGAGGGGGAGGATACGAAGATTGGGAGCCGGGGTTGGAATAGGAGAGGTAAAAGGGGCGATGGGAATGGGCGATATACCCGCTTGAGTCAGTAACCACTGACCCTGACGGGTTAGGGAAAGCCGGGCAAGCTGCGAGTCACGATGGAGCGAGAGAAGAGAACGGAGAGGATGAAAGAGACCTATGGCAAAGGTCATAGCGGTATAGGTAGTGATAGGGAGGTTGAGAGCTGCCTTGTAGAGGCCCACAAGGGCAGTCTCGAGAGTGTTAAGTTGAGTCTGATTGAAGGAAATGTAGCGTGCAAAGTACAAGACCTTGTTAAGGGCCAGCGCTTAGGCAACTCGGCGCGCATGAGCCTCGTGGAGACTTGAGCGACGAGTGACCATGCGCCGCAGGAGGTTAGTTACCGAGTGGCAGGTGGTGAGAGCGTGGTGGAGGGCTTTTCACGTTCTTGGCCGCATGCAAAGGGAAGCCAAGAACTTTGCACTGCGTGACGACAGGAATGGGAGAGCCAGAAAGGTGGAGAGAGACGAAGTGGTTGTGTGAGCGCTGCGCTGGTATGAGGAATGGTTGAGAAGGAGAAGCTCGGATTTTTCAGGAGCAGGAGAGAGGCCAGTGGTGGCGAGAAACGAGTCAGTGAGATCTAGGCCACATTGCAGGGTGTCCTGTACGTGACCGGGAGAGATCGACGAGCACCAGAGAGTGATGTCATCGGCGTAAATTATATGATGCAGATCGGGAATTTCAGCTAGCTGGGAGGCGAGAGGGGCCATAGTAAGATTGAAAAGGGTAGGAGAGAGAACAGCACCTTGAGGAGTGCCACGGGTGAGGTGGTGGGGGTCGGATAGATTGGTGTCTACTCGAAAGCGAGGCACACGTTTAGTGAGGAATTAACGGATATAAGAGTACATGCGGGGGCCACAGTCGAGGGAGTCGAGTTGGGGAAGGATGTGGTCGTGGCAAACACTGTCGAAGGCCTTGCGAACATCGACGGTCAAAAGTGGGTGAATTTTAGGGGGTAGGTGACAGAAAGTTGGGCTGGAGCACAGACGCGGCGTCGGAAGCCGATGAGAGACGGGGAAGAACTCCCTCGCCTCGAGAAAATTATAGAGGCGAGTCAGGGCCATTCGCTCAAGGGTCTTACCAACACACGATGTCAGGGAGATTTGGCTGAGGTTAGAGAGAGAGGGAGGTTTGCCCGGCTTTGGAATCATAGAAATGAGGGAGGAGGTCCAGGAGCTCGACAGGCAGCCGCTGTACCAGGCCTCATTGTAGGTTTCAAGGAGGAATTCTTTGGCGCCGTCAGGAAGGTTGCGAAGTGTGGTATATGTAATGGCATCGTCACCGGGAGCCGAGCGTGGAGCATTAGCAGCCAGAGCCGATTCGAGCTCTCGGAGAGTGAAGGAGTGGTCCAGATCGGGGTTAGGTCCGCCCGAGTACATCGGGTAGGAGGGTGCCAGAAGGGGAGGGAGGTAGAGGCGAGCTGATCAAAAACATCAGAGGGAGTCCCCTGAGTGAGGGCTTTAGCTAGAGTGGGAGCAAGGGCAGGCTTAGTGCCAAGAAGGGATTTGAAGAGAGACCATGTGGATCGCGAATGCAAAGAAGAGTCAAGACGGTCACAAAGAGCACTCCAACGAGACTGCTCGAGTGAGGCGCAGTGGGTGACGATCTCGGCCCGCAGAGCAGTGAGCCGGGAGGATAGTTGGACATTGTGGGGTTGGGAGCGAAAGGAGCGTTGAAGACGTTTACGGCGATGCCATACACGTAGAAAATGAGGATATTTGTCTGGGACTGTGTGATGTGTGCGTACGCGACGGCTACTGGACGTGAGCGCTGCAGTGATGCGCGACGTCCAGTCGTAGGATTGAAAGGCGTCGGAGGCGATATTAGTACGGAAGGCGTGCCAATCAGTGTGAATGACCGCATGACATCGAGGGATGTGGGAAAGAGAGGTGTGAATATGAACGAGAAAGTGAATACTGAGAAGAGTTTCGGCTGTCACCTGCCGGTGAAAGGAAAGTGAACCCCGTGAGAAAGTGAGGTGAGGTGTCATGGGGCGCTGTGAGGCAGTGCCCGCTCGAGTAGGGGAGCCAGAAGTATTAAGAAGGGTGAGGTGGCGTTCCTGGGCCAGACAGTGGAGGAGGCGGCCGGGTTTGGGGGTAGCCCCAGAGTGTATGAGGGGCATTGAAGTCACCACCAAAGAGGAGATGGGAGTTAGAGGTAAGAGAGTGAAGGAACTTGCCCTGGGCAGAGAATAAAGAGGAGGTGACAGGGGGGTTGTAGAAAGACAAAAGGGTGAGTGAGACGCGGGAAGAAGGGTGGTAATAGACCACACCAACCAAATATTTAAGGAGGGTGGAGGGATGTCAAGTGGCTCCACGAGCACGCCGCTGCGTATATAAATCGACGCAAGTGGTGTGGACGTAGGGGCATGGTAGGCGCGGTAGCCTGGGACAGTGCGGGCTGTCCGAGTCTCCTGGAGAAGGAGAAAATGGGGCAAGGAGGGGCGGGTGAGGAGATACTGGTGGAGGGGGGTCTTATTATGGCACAGATTTCGGCAGTTCCACTGCACAATCTCGAGGTCCTCGCCAAAAGCCATTATGATAGTGTAGATGTGGAGGCTCGTGAGGGTACGCGTTCCTTCTTTTTGGCCGGGGGCAGTGACTCATGCAGGGAGTGGAGCCTAGTAGTGAAGGATTCCAATTGCTTTGATTTGTCTTGGAGGATGGTAAGAATTTGGAGAACCGATGTCTCTAGCTGAACCAAGCGAGTGTGGTGTGCCTGTGTGGTGGTTTCGACAAGATCAGCCAAAGGGGCGACCTGGGCGGTGGAGGAGGGAGTGGTGAATGTGGCAAGGTGCTCATTTAGCTTTGTAAGCTGGGAGGTAAGAGAGGCGATGGTTGTCTGGAGGGTTTGGGTCAAGGCATGGATCTGCTGTTGTAGGTCGTGGGAAATGTGCTGCTGCTCTCGCTGCTGGCGTTCCAGCATAGCGATCCGGAGGTCGAACGAGCGGCTCTCGTCAGTCAGGGATGTAGAGGGTGGTGTAGGGGAAGAGAGGGACGCTGGAACCGAGGATCTTTTAACTATGGCGGCATAGGAGCCTGGTGGTGACGTGTTTGGAGCTGATGGAGGTTCATGAGTAGAGGAGGAAGAGAGGGCGGGTTGCACGGCCCGGCGCAAAGCTAGGCGTCGGAGGTGAAAAACATTTATTACAGGTTACACATAGAGAGGTAGTTTGGGAGGTGGCCCCTAGTGCGCCACCCCCCTCACAATACTAGGTGGGACCCCTATTCCGGGACCCCATTTGACTCCACCGCCGCTCGAGTACGCCGGACCCTGGCCTGCTGGGCCGGAAGGTCGTGGCAGCCCAGCAGGGCCGCCTCCCAGCCCTCTCGGGTTGGTTGGGGTGGAGGGTGAGGGAAGGATTTTTCTGGCATGCCCACACCATATGGCAGGTGTCAGCCACCTCCGTACAGTATAGGCAGAGGCCAGAAAAGGAGGGGTCGAAGTGTTTCACGACTGCCGGGCACAGCAATGTATTTGTGAAAACTCTTATCAGAAGACGCTCACCTGCTTTTCCCAGCCCATTGAGGGGGGTCGGGTACTTGCGGTGGGAGTCTTGATAGTGATTGACTATATCTTTAAATTTTAAAAGGGGTTCGTTGTCCAGACCCGAATCGGTAAGGTCATCGCCAGGGGCCCGGGAAGTGAGTGCGCGGGCGGCTGCATCTGCAGCCTCGTTACCTGGTAGGCCTTGGTGGCCCGGAGTCCAGACTATGTAGCGGAGCGTAGGATCTCGGTCCCGTGCCGCGTTCCGAATTATTCTATAAGCTGTGAGGGAGACCCAACCGAGCTCGTAATTTCGACAAGCTCCTTGCGAGTCTGAGAGGATATATTGCGCCTGAGGGTGAGAGGCCGCCAGGGCGATGGCTACCTCCTCAGCGTGAGTTGCGCTGGGAGCTTTGAAAGTGAGCCCGTCCACCTGTATTTGTTGGTGTATGACCGGGGCCGTGTACCATCCCCCCCTAGAGCGATGCGGGCCGGCCATGTCCGTATAAACTACACCGTATATGTTGCCATAATGGCGGTGGAGGGCATCCGCCCGCGCCTGCCGCCGGACATTATGGTCTTCTTTGGACATTTTCGTAGGAAGGGGTCGAACGTGGATAGCGCATCTCCACATTTCGGGCACTCGTACCCTTTTCACTGTGTAATGGTTGTGTTCAATGTGTAGTCGGTTCAAAAGGCGACGACCGGACAGTGTCTGGGCAAGACGCGTGTATTGGTTGGTGAGGTGCGCTTCTTGCAGCTCCCGATAGGTGTTCACCACTCCCAGCGCGAGGAGTCTCGCGTTGGAGGTGGAGATCGGAATGTCGAGCGTCCTTTTGATGATCTTACGGAGGGTAACCTCCAAGACATCTTCGTCCTGCTTGCGTAAGTGAAGGTAGGGGGTCGAATAGAGTATTCGACTCGTGACGAAAGCATGTGCGAGTCGCAACGCATGTGTGCTTCGTAGACCTCCGCGTTTGTTGGAGACCCGACGGACCATGCGGCCAACCTGGTCTCCATCCTTACGCAACTTGGCCAGTGTTGTGTCTGCGCGACGTGTTCTACTAATAAAGATTTGGTTTGGTTTTGGTTTTGTGGGGTTTAACGTCCCAAAGCGACTAAGGCTATGAGAGACACCGTAGTGAAGGGCTCCGGAAATTTGGACCACCTGGGGTTCTTGAACAAGAGTCCGAGAACTCTGATCTCCGATGCCTCACGGATGGGGCCGCTGGCGAGGGAGAGGGAAATGGGGATTGCACACTTCGGCGATGGCCGAATATTCACGAATTCTGATTTCTGTGGGGAGCACTGGAGGCCGCAGTACGCCGCATAGTTGTCTACTATGTCAGCGGCTGCTTGCAGGCATTCCTCCATGTGACCCACATTACCTTGCGGGTTCGATCCCGGCCGTGGTGGTCGAATTTCTTTGGAGGAGAAATTCTAGAGGCCCGTGTACTGTGCGATGTCAGTGCACGTTAAAGAACCCCAGGTGGTCGAAATTTCCGGAGCCCTCCACTACGGCGTCTCTCATAGCCTTAGTCGCTTTGGGACGTTAAACCCCATACAGCGCATACTGGATGCCTTCGAAATCGGCCAATTTAGAGGGTAGGGGAAGCATTGCTAAGTTAAAGAGCAGAGGGGACAGTACAGCGCCTTGTGGTGTACCCCTGCTTCCCATACTGTACGGGCCATGCTCTTCGTCCTGGATGCGGACGAAGGCCTGCCGATCTGTGAGAAAGTATTTAATATAATTGAAGGTGTTAGTGCCGCAGTCAGTCTCGCTCAGGTGGGCGAGAATGACGCTGTGCTTAACATTGTCAAATGCTCCTTTAAGGTCCAAGGCCAGGACTGTCTTGTCGTTATGGCGGCGCTCGACAGGAGTAAGCACTTCATGTTTTTGTTGGAGGAGTATGTCTTGAGATGACCTATACGGCCTAAAACCGAACATGGTATCCGCGAAGGTGTTGCGATTTTCTAAGTATTCTGAGAATCGATCTCGAACCATAGTTTCCATGAGTTTGCCCACACAAGATGTTAAGGAAATGGGTCGGAGGTTGCCTGTATTGATTGGTTTGCCGGCCTTCGGGATGAAGGTGACTAGCGCAGTTTTCCACTCTGTAGGTAGAGGACGGTACCCTTCCCAGACGACATATATGTATTCTAAGAGTGCTTCGTACGCGGATCCGGTAGGTTGGCCAAAAGTTTGACCGTTACCTTGTCCCGACCCGGAGCCGTGCCTCGTTTCATTTTGGCAAGAGCCGCCCGTAGGTCATGGAGTTGAAATCGCCGATAGAGATCAGGATTTTCTCTGCCTGCATAGAGATGCTCCGGCCCCCGGGGGTCCTGTGCCTGGCACAGATATCGATCCCGCAATGTCTGTGCCAGCTCTTTGAAGGTGTTTTTGGGTTTCGGTGCGTGTTTGGGTGGGATCGATCAGACTACGGAAAAGTCTCCATGTGTTGCAACTAGACATTTGCCTGGCGGCCAGATTGCAGCGATCCACCCAGTTGGAATCGGCAAGCTGGGCAGCGTAGTCCGCCGCCTGCTGGGTGATATCGAGAATTCGAAGTTGGAGCTTCAGATTGTGTTTCTGGCGACGCCATCTCTTCGTGAGACTGCAACGCGCCTCCCAGAGATGGAGATGGTTATCCACATCCGTCACCCTATCTGTAAGCTGAATTTGCTTGTCGTGTTTGCGAATATTTTGTATAAGGGTGTGGGCACAAGAGGGATAGCCGTTTTGTACCAGACTGTACGGGGCAAGGACTGCCGGAAAGCCGTCCAGTCTGGGAGTCGTGCCTGGTTTAGGGGTCGCTTGAGGGGACGGGTGTAGAGAATGGTGTTGATGAGGCTGTGGTCGCTGCCGAGGGTGGCCTCGGTGTTGATCCATTCTGCGTGTTGAATGTTCCGAGTAAGGGTAAGATCAGGGCACGTGTCCCGATTGACGGTGTTACCCACTCTGGTTGAGACTGCAGGGTCGGTTTGGAGGGTGATGCCCAGCGTGGAGATAAGCTCCGTCAGCTTTCTGCCACGCGTTTCCTCCTTGCGATAACCCCACATCCGACTATGGGCGTTGAAATCGCCCACAGTCCGAAGGGAGTCGCGGCCTGCCACCTTCAGTGCCTTACTGAAGATGTCGGAAAAAATTATGTTCATAGGGTGAGGGGGACAGTAAATATTAAGAATGTTTGAAGTTAAGAATGGCGCAAAAGACACACACACAGGGAAAATAGGGGATGACAGAAAGAGCGCCAACTACCAACTGAGTTTACTGCGGAAACACCCTCTTTTATAAGGCAAGCCATATAAACCACGAACCGGAAGCAGAAAAAACACATATTCATGGTTTGAATTCACAATTCGAAACACCATCGGCAGAACTTCAATGATGAACAAAATAGCCCCAAAGCAAGTTCTTCTGCAACGCATTAAGAATGCGTACGGGGGGGGGGGGGGGGGTCAGTCCTGTTCAGGGGGAGGACGGAGACCATTACATCCGAGTAGGGCAGACTTAATTCGAGATCGACCTCTTGCGCTGTGTAGCTTTTGTGGACAAGCAGACAGGCGGAGGGGTCACGCTGGTACGTATTATATCCCGACACCTTCACTGCCGCCCCAGATTCCTGTAGGGCGACTACCGCAGTTGGGTGATTAAACTTCTCGAGATAGAGGCGAAGATGAGCTCGTTGTTTTTTGGTCTTTGAGACCTCTGCAATTCCATTGAATAACTGAAAAAGCCTGCTGTTTTGGGGGGCGGCGGGGTCGCTTAGTGCCCTGTGCCATGATGAATTTCGGGGTGAGCTGGGCCAGCAGCCATCGCAGCCTGTCCGGCGCCCTGAGCCAAAGAAGGTTCAATGGGGTCCTCGCTAATTTCGCTGATATCAATGTGGCGGTTGAATTTGGATGAACGCTCCTTAGTGTGGCTAATGCGACGCCCTAGGTGGTTGGAATCGTTGATCCAGGTTTTAATGTTACTTGTGACCGCTAGGATCATCTTCTGGGTGGTTTCGGCAATAGTTTTGTTGATAATTTCGGAAATTAGCTGGCCGAGACCGCTAAGCTCAATATAAATTTCAGCTACGCTCTTTTATAGAGCGTCCAGACGACTCACATTGGATTGGGGAACAGACCCTTCGCTCATGGGCTCCGGATTCTCGTAGGCGGGCGCACCTTCGCGTGCCAGTGGCGACGATGTGGATTTTCCATGCTGCGAATTTCGTTTTCAGCCGTGAGCTGTTTAACTTATGCGAAAAAACAGCGCGAACAAACGGGGACGAGACGAAGAAAACACAGGAACAAGCGCTTGCTCGCGTAGCGCCGCCGTTTCGCGGCGCATCTGGATGAGTTCGGGAGAGGGATGAGGAGGGGGAGGAGGGGACTTAGAAACGACCCTAGGTCGACCACCAACCTTGCCCTGTGATTTCTTGGAGGCCTTCTGCTGGGTAGCCCCTCCGAGATCCGGGGAGTCCTCAGGCAGGAAGACCGGAGCGCCCTGATCTGACGTTTGTCGGTTTTGCTGCGGCGGCGTCTTCTGCGGCTGCTGTGGCGTCTTCGGGTTGGCTGGCGGGGGCCGGGCGTCGCCGCCTTCTCGCCGCGATCCCGCAGCTGGGCAGCCGGAAGCACCTCCTGGCACGGTGCCTGGCAAAAACTTTTGGCGTTGCACCGCAGTGTCCTTGGGCGGGCGTACCACGGGGGGTTGCTGCGCCGCCTGGAGACGACGGAAGTTGCCCTTGCATGCCTGGGAGCCCGTAAGGTGGGCTTCCCCGCACGCGAGGCACGATGGCTTGCACTCATGAGGTTTCATACCCTCGGCCGTTGTCCCCACATTCTGTGCACAATGGCCGCATCTTTCTTCCACTGGCCTGGGGCAGATGTTCGCACGATGGCCAATGGTACCACACCGGTAGCAGGCGGGAATAGTGCGCTTGTGTTCTCGCACCGGTGTGATAGTCGTGCTATAGCGGACGAAGCGCGGCACTCTTCTACCCACGAAGGTTATGAGCGCTATCGAAGATTTTCCCAGTTTTCGGACGAAGGCAATGTCCCCGTCCCTCCACACAATCTTGCCTTTGAGCGTTGCCGTGGTCTCCCGCTCGTTGACGGTAATAATGCCACGGCACACTTCACCGTTCAATTTTACGTGTCCTTGCACGGGAACCTGACCTTTGCTGGAAGAAAGGATGAATTCCCTGGCCAAGTTGTTAGCGATGGTGGTGTCTTGGCTTGCGCAAATAAAGAGGTTTTGGTCCCACAGGGGCCAGTTCACGAGCGAGGCCTGCTGAGCCGCGTCGATGCCAACATAGGCGGTCAAGGCGTGGCCAAGTTCGCCCGGTGGGAATGCTGCCCGTAGGTCGATGGATATGCGTGGCTTGACCACAATAATGATGTCTTGTTTTTGGAATTTCGGTGTTCGACTGGGTCGCCAGGAAAGTTTGGCTGGAGGTGATGACCGGAAGCCGCCGGTCTGCAGCTGTTTTCTTGCCGTCACGTTAGCGTTCGAGGCGGCGTCTCGCTTGGAGCGGTGGCCACCATTATGAAAAGTGATCCACGCTGCAAGATGCTCATCACTAATTTCTTCTGCGGGCAGGTCGTTTTATAGAGGTTCTTTAGGGATTATTTCAGTGCACGACGCAGTTAAAGGGTCATATCCCCGACAAGCGGAGGTCGCCATGCTGGGCGGTGGCTCGGGGATTCCCGATGCAGCGGCTACGCGTTAGGCTTAGTGCAACAGCTGCTCGGGGGGAAATCAATAATCGGCATGCCGAAACATGATCCCACCTGAGCACACTTGGTGTCTACTTGGTCCTGATGGTTTGCGGCACACGATGGAGCTGAATAATCCAAGGTTCCGCCAAAAATTTCTGCGTTCCGGGTGAAGATCGCGGGAGTCGAAGTAAGGTGCGTCTGCTCTCGTCGCGCCTAGTGGCGTTGCATCTGTAGCTTTGGCGCACTCGCGTTGTTTAGCGAGGAGAAAGAGGCAAGTGGGGTCGAGGGATGGTGGGTGCTTACCTGGCAAAGAACGCACCAGGGCTGGGCACATACATGAGCGGAAGGGTCGGCGGGTACAGGAGCAGCACAGCGACGGCACTTGGCCGGAACGCTGTGCTGGGGGCATTGGTGGGCGCGGTGTCCAAGAGCGAGACAACGGGTGCAGGTGGGAGGCTTAGGCTGATGGGGGCGGCACCGGAAGGCAACGCCTTTAAAATACACAGAGTGGGGTATGACGGTTCCAGCGAAAGTTATGAGTACCGACTGAGTGGTGCCCATCATGCGAGCAGAAAGAATATCGGTTTTGAATTATTCGATATCATGCATGAGGTCATCAGGGGTGAAGTGGCCACCGACGTTATGGATGACGCCGATGCATGAGATGGGAGGACTAGGGGCATATGTTTTGAGGGTGGTAGGCTTACCATGAAGCTGAAGATGCGTGGTAGAAAGTAGGTGGTGGGTGGTGAGAGGAGAATGGGTTTTTAAAAACAAGGCTTTGGGCTGGCTTGGCCTTCAGTTCAGTTCAGTTTCAGTTCAGTTCAGTTCAGTTTCAGTTTATTTCCAGAAAACAAAATTCTGGTGGGACACCTGGGCTAAAAGCTGCTTTTGTCAGCTTTACGAGGCCCAGGGCCCAGCATACAAGGCAGGGCAAGTCATACAGAGATTGAAAAACAGCAAAATAAAGGAACATAAAATTATCAATACTTAAACACACAGCACAGAAAGACGTGTAAAATGCGGTAACAAGTAGAAACGTGTGTACAGTTTTGAAGTAATGTAAAAACTCGAAAAAACATACATATGAATGATTTCAACACATTCAAAATCAAAATAAATAACATCAGTCGAACACAAGAGAGAAAAACAGAGCACAAGAAAATAACAAACAGTTATATAATGTGGTTACAATGATTGTATGATGTGAAACAAAATATAAAGAAAGATATTTGGGACAATGGAAAACAGTTATTCACCAGAACATCTATACGGATAAAAAGTACTGTCGCAACTGGTTAAGGCTGGGTTTGGTAAATTGCGAGTGTTTATTTAAAATTAACGGGAGGTTGTGCTTAAGGGACTGTAGTTTGTAATTGGTGCGGAAACGGGGAATTTGCCACAAATCAGTGCTACGTGTAAATGCATTATTGCTGTTATGTTGAAGGGATGCGATTGTAGAAATAAATTGTCTGAAAGGGCGTGATGAAACATAAAATGAGCGCAACATGCGAAATTCATACATATTTTGTATCGGGATGATATTGTACTGACGGAAATACTGTTGAGTAGAAGAAAAGTAGTCAATGTTAGCTATGTTGCGCACAATCTTTTTTTGTAACATGTGGATCTTTTTAATGTTCCCTTTAGTAGTTGTTAGCCATACTAAATTGCAATAATTAATATATGACGAGAACAAGGCGTGGTATATTTGAAGTTTAATATGAACTGGGAGAAAAGAACGGCATCGCGATAAGGCGCCGGCTGTTCTCCAAAGTTTTGTGCACATGTTGTCAATGTGTGAATCCCACGTTAATGTTTCTGAAAAGGTGACTCCTAGAATTTTATGTTCCTTAACAATAGCAATTTCTTCCCCTTCGCACTGAACAACTTGTTGTAGATTCACCATTTTGTTTCGTGGCCGAAAAATAATTACTTTTGTTTTTCTCGGATTAATCTTTAGTCCATTAGACTGTGACCAGAAAACCAATTTTTCGAGCAGGTCATTACACCATATTACAAGTTTATTTTCATCCGGGCCAGATAACAGTATGTTACTGTCATCGGCATAAATAATAAATTGAGCCTTTGAATCAATGGTTACAATGTCATTAATGTATACATTAAAGAGAAAGGGTCCTAAAATACTGCCCTGTGGCACTCCGGCTTTAATGGGTAGAAAAGAGGACTGTTTATTACTAACATGCACAGACTGGCTTCTGTTGCGTAAATAAGATCCGATGAGGTTAAGGGGTGTTCCTCGTACTCCGTGTAGATGTAATTTGTGTAAAAGAATGTCATGGCTGAGGGAGTCAAACGCCTTAGAAAAGTCGATGAATAGGCCGAGGGTGAAAAGCTTATCTTCTACGTTTTCCAGGATTTTTTCTTTCAATGTTAACAAAGCATTTTCAGTAGATCTCCCCTTTCTAAATCCATACTGCGCGTCAGAAAAAAGCTTCATCTTATCAAAAAAATGTGTTAATCTAGATGACAGTATTTTTTCTAGCCCTTTCGAAAACACCGGTATTACTGATATTGGCCTGTAATTCTTAACATCATTTCGGTCGCCACCTTTGTGTATGACTGTTACCCTTGATTTTTTCATTTCCATAGGAAACTCACCATCCTTAATGATCAAATTAAAAATGTACGTGAGAACAGGAACAATTAACTGCAAAACATGCTTTATGGGTTTTATTTGCAAATTATTAATGTCAAGAGCTTTGCTATTCTTAAGTTGCATAAATGTTCTAGATACTTCTTCCTCGGTAACTGGGTGACAAACAAAACTATTAACTGGGCTATTGATTAAAGGTGCTGCAGAGAGCAGACTGTCGTCTGGCGTTATGCTATCGACAAATTCTTTATTGAAGTGATCAGTCAGTTCTTGGCCAGAAAGTTCACGGCTATTGAATATTATCTTATCAGGCGCGGAATTTTTAGTCTGACGACCTAAGACTCTGTTGATCGCTTTCCAGGCGGCTTCTGGTTTTTTCTTTGTTACGTCAAGAAACAGGTGCTCAAAGTAGGCAGCCTTTGCACGCCGAAGTTCACTGTTTAACTTATTTCGAGCAGCTTTGAATTCTTTGAACGCATTCAGTGTGCGCGCAGTTAAAAATGCATGATACAGATTGTTTTTCTTTCTTATCATTGCTAAATGAACAGGAGTCACCCATGGCTTCTTTATCTTTTTTGATTGGTGAAATGTTCTGAAGGGAAAGTTCGCACAATATATTTTTATAAACGTTTCAATGAAACCTGTGTATGCATCATTCGAATTTCGCTTCCCAAGTATAAATGACCAGTCTTGTGCTCTAATGTCTTGCTCGAAAGATTTAAGTGCTTCGTCTGAAATGTGTTGGAAAGTAAAAGCGTCGGGGCGCTTTTTCTTCGACATTTTGGGTGAACGATAAAACATGAAAACAGGGCAATGGTCACTTATATCTGCAGTGACCGTACCAGCGAGGTGCACAGCTGTTTCAATATTTGTGATTAACAGATCAAGAGCAGAGGATGTGGACACTGTGACACGGGTTGGCGTCGTGATCACATTTGTGAAACCAGTTGAAGTGAAACTTGTCACAAAATCATAGGTACTAGCGCTAGCGTCTAGCATGTTCAAATTAAAATCACCGCCACAAATTAGCTGACAACTATTCGCGCACGAATATTCCAAAAAGCTCTGAAAAAAATCAATAAACTGTCCATACCTGCCATTGGGGGGACGGTAAACAACGGCGAAGATTTCAAGGTTATGCTTAAGTGTTAAAATTTCATAGTCATTCGTAATCAGGCAGTACGCAGGTACAGGCTCATAATCCCAGGAATCATCAATATAGATGGCTACGCCTCCTCCACGGCGGCCATCACGATTAATGACGAAGCTTTTGTAACCATCAAGGTGAACCCTATCGCCGCCATCATAGTACCAAGTTTCGGTAATCATTATAACGTCATATTTAAATGAAAACTTGCTCAGTAGATCGGCAATATCATCTTCTTTGTTTATAGCGGAGCGCGCATTGAAATGAAACACTGAGTTTTCTGATGGGAGAGGAGATCGAACACTGTGGGGAAAAACAAGCTCGAGGTAATTCATTTCAGGGAAGGCAAAGATGTAAGCCTAGTGGGCTGAACTGTCGGGGGTCGGCGGCGAGACTATCTTAACAAGGTCTTTCTCACTGATGATCTGAATACTTTGTGATGAGTCACTTTGGCGAGCGAAAATCTTCCCGTTTTGCGTCCAAACAGACTTCCAGCGTTGCTCCTTTTTACGTTTGATTGCCTGTCCAAGAAGCCGCTTCAGAGTTGGGCAGAGGTGCTCATTAATGTAAATGGCGTCCGTGCTGTCGAGTCCAATGTTTTCATTACTGATTCTGGCCTTCCTAGCTTTATAGAGAGTGGTGTCCCGTTTCGCGCGAGACTTGAATTTAACTACAATATTTGATGTGTCAGGTGTTCGAATTGGAACACGGTGGCAGGCTTCAATATCGCACTCATTGATAGGCTCCTTGATGAGTCCTCCAATTTTGGATACAATTTGCAGAACATCCTCATTGTCAGCCTTCGCGACTCCTTTAATCTCCAGATTGGCAGATCTTGAATACTGTTCCAGACCTACCAGCTGATTTTCAAGGTCGCTAGCTTTGCTTTCTAATTTAGAGCATTTAGCTTGCAGTACCTCGTTCTCTGCGGCTAGCATTGCATTTTTGGCAATTTCAGCCTGAAGGTTTTGCTTTAACTCCTCAATATCCTTATGTGCAAAATCCAGACTGTCAGTCATGTTCCTCTGTTCAGTCCGCAATTCCCGTATCTCATTGCGCAGGTCTCTTTCCAGTGATTCTCGTGCCGTTTTGATTTCCAGCTTCAATTCCTCTCTCAGCTTTACAAAATCATTTTTGAGCTCTTCCTTATATTTCGCAAGATCTTTAGTCATTGTTCAATCTGTTCCACGCAAAAAGAGCACTCAAAAACACCACTTGGCAGCAGCGACGAAAGATCAGGAAGAATGTAACAAATGTGCAACGTAACATGCAGTGCGAACACCAACCTGCAGCGGAAAAGCAGAGCGATGCTCATTCCATGCTCACAGCGGTTGTCGCCACTGCCAAGTGATGGTCCGGTTCCCGAGCGCGCCCTTTTGTAGCTGTTGGGATGACGTCACTGGCCGCGTAGCAGATAGCAGGTGTCGCTGATGCAGCCGATATCAATGATGTCGAGGATGCAGCCGATACGTTTCCCAGCAGGCACACACGGCTGATGACAGTCACGGTTCCTGTAGCAGCTGCTGATAGTGAAAACACCACCAGTGCGAGCACCAACCTGCAGCGGAAAAGCAGAGCGATGCTCATTCCATGCTCACAGCGGTTGTCGCCACTGCCAAGTGATGGTCCGGTTCCCGAGCGCGCTCTTTTGTAGCTGTTGCGATGACGTCACTGGCCGCGTAGCAGATAGCAGGTGTCGCTGATGCAGCCGATGTCAATGATGTCGAGGATGCAGCCGATACGTTTCCCAGCAGGCACACACGGCTGATGACAGTCACGGTTCCTGTAGCAGCTGCTGATAGTGAAAACACCACCAGTGCGAGCACCAACCTGCAGCGGAAAAGCAGAGCGATGCTCATTCCATGCTCACAGCGGTTGTCGCCACTGCCAAGTGGCGACAACCGCTTCAGGGTGATCTCTGCGCTGCTCTTGGCGGAGAGTTGTGCAGCGCAGGTGACTGCGGCGAGTGCGTCGTAGAGAGGTAGCTTAGGGGTGAGGGTCCCAGGGGGCAGCTGGATGGCAACTGTGATGAGCTCGGCGCGGGGTCGGGTTACGGAGGGAGGATTACGGTTGGTACCGATGGTGCTCCAGCCGATTTCCGGGGATGGAGTGTCGTCTACCGGGGACGCCGTAAGGTGCAAGTCTGAGTCCTAGGCCGGAGTCTCAATCTGCGACGCGGGTGCCGGGCTGCAGGTCTCGGTGTCAGTGGGACATGTGGCTGTAGTAGGTGCAGCGGCTCCAGCGGCGGCGACGAACGCAGCCTGCTGCGACGCGTCTATGGCCCCGAAGCTCTTGGCATCCCGGGTAGCAGTGGGCGCTGCGCCGACGACGAACGCTGCCGGCTGCGCCGCGGCCGTCCGTCGCTCACGGCGTTGAATGCGGCAGGAATGTGCTCGGTGGCGTGGGCAGCATTTAACGTAGCCGTTTAAGAGACAGCTGTCGGCGTGGTTGGAGCACGACCCGCGGTGGCGGCATCGGTGGGTCTGGGCTGCAGGGTCTCGGTCAGACGCTGCATTGCGGCGGTGCAGGCGCGGCGCGTTAGGGTTAGCGAGGCGGCGCGCCGCTTCACAGTTTTGGAGATGCTTGGAGGTCCAGTTCGGCAGCCGGCCGTGATGCCGATGGTTTTCACGGCTTCGGAAGCCTTCCTGAAACGATGGAGTGTAAATCCAGGGGCGTGCGAGGCCCTGGACCAGGCCAGGGACAGGTTAAAGCAGAGCACGATAGGCAGCCAGCTCACCAGGGCGGCGCCCTGCAGTATTATCAACATTAGTTGATGGGTTCAGGCATTAAAAATTTAGGTGGGAAGGTCACGTTAAGAAATATGCAGGGATAAGGCAGCCGCAGCTGCACGGGACAGGGTTAATTTGAAATATATGCAGAGACCTTTGGCCTGCAGTGGGCGTAGTCAGGCTGCTGCTGATGATAATGACATATTTGTGATTTGTAACCATTTAAAAAATAATTTTAATTTATGGTTTATAAAATGTTCTAGTGTGTTTGGTTGGAAAGTACAACGCTTTAATACATAAAAAAAATTGCTTTCACTCAAAGCGGCGGGCAGGAGATCTATGTCATCCACCTTGTGCCTTCTGGGCTTGCTTGCCGTTAGCTTCCGGCCTTGGCCGGCCTGAGGTTTAAAGACCTTACAGTAGACAGCCTGCCTCGCGTGAGAAAGAAAAAAATTCGCATTGGCTTAGCTTGGTTGAGCCCGGTAATTGCGAAAGCAATATCCGTACCTGCGCCATGGTACAGCTGGTAGTGTAGCTGGTGGTGGTGTTTGTGGTTAGACTTGTGGTGATGCATCTGTTATACAATCCAATCCAATTCAATTCAATCCATTCCAATCCAATCCACTGTAATCTAATCTACTGTAATCTAATGTAATCTAATCCAATCCAATCCAGTCCAGTCCTGTCCAATTCAATCTAATCTCATCCAATCTAATGCAATCAAGGTGAAATGAAGGTCAATGGTGGTCACCGCCGCGGCACGGCAAAGAAGTGAAAGGGCAAGTAGTATTGCTTTCGCAATAATAATGAGGCCGCGTTATGATGGAGGCGACACGCAAGAGCAGCCCGTGTGCTGTGCGATGTCAGTGCACGTTAAAGATCCCCAGGTGGTCGAAATTATTCCGGAGACCTCCACTACTATGGGTGCCGGCACACTCGGGGAACAGGGGAAACGAGTTGGCTCACAGTATAGCTCGAGGTTATGTCAGCCGAGCAGTGAGCCGGTTCGAGTCCCCAAATTTCACGAGAGATGCATTCATATCATTTCACGAATACACCAATCAGTTTAAACTGGAAAGGAGGATCTATCCGCCACCAGACAAAAAGCTCGACAAAAGCCAGGAGGTAACGTGGCGTCGGCTCCAGACGCGAGCCTTCTTTAGCCCGTCGAGACTAGCACACATGTATCCAACACAATACAACGCTACTTGCAAACAATGCGGCGAGATAGCCGGATATGACCACATTTTATGGAGCTGCAAAAAGGCGCCGCCACCGGCGGACCTACTACCAGTCCCTTCTCTAGAGCGGTGGGAGGCTATACTGGCCAGCTCAGACCCGTTGACGCAAGTCCGGGCCACTGAGTGGGCTCACAAGGTCGCCAAGAGCCATGGGCTCGAAGCCACCTAGTATAATACCCACTAGGGCTCAGTGCTGACAATAAACGTTTTCCAATCCAATCCACTACGGCACCTCTTCCTCTCTTTCTTCTTTCAATCCCACCTTCCTGCCTTCCCTTATGGCGCGGTTCAGGTGTCCGCCGAGATATGTGAGACAGATACTGCGCCATTTCCTTTCCTCAAAAACCAACTTACCAATTTTTACCGAACCCTGGCGGAGATACATAGCACGTTATTTAAAAAAGCTAAAGTTAAAAGTCTCTGAGAATATTGCAGTTTCGCAGTGACCCGGCCGTATTCTGATCGAAAAACAGTGGAAGTCAATCCTCTTTTCTTTTTCGCGCAGGTTTCATGACCAGCGGCTATGACACTGGAATCGACGCATTGTGCAAATCTACGCTGCCAGTAGCCGTCGTCACCATTTTGCTCGCGTGCGGTGTCATATATTTGCTCGCGACCAAGTTGGGAGGCAAACCGCCGGGAACAGTCCGTCGCTGTGAGGGCCTGGCTTGCAGCGACCCGTACGAAGCTCTGGAAAGCCTTCTGAACCACACCGTAAAACCATGCGACGACATCTACGAACACGTGTGCAGTCGCTGGACCTGGAACTGGGAGCACCTGGGATTCCTTCAGGAGTCCCTGGACAACTACCTGGTCCAGATGCGCGCCATCTTCGATAGTCCCAGCGCCAAAGCCGCAGGAGCGGAGCTCGCTGGTGGCCTGCGGGCCGGCGGCGGCCTCTACTCGCAATGTCTGGCTGCGATGGAGATCAGGGCACTCACCCTGGAGGAAGACATGTTTTTCTTTTTGCGCAAGTTCCTCGTGAGTAGAATAACCGACAGCAGGACGACACACGATTCTATGAAGGTGGGCGCGGAGACATCGTTCACGTTCGGCCTCAACGGATTGCTGACGCTAGCGCCCTCAGCGGCTCGACGCAGCCGCAGTGGTGTACGCATTCAAGGGCACCGCTCTGCAGACGTCTTTCCCGGCTGTGGCCGATTTGCAGCTCTATATCAGGATCATCCTTGAGGCCGCCAGCGCGCCAGCGGCTCCGACCCTAGCGACCGCTGTAGTGGCCCTTGACGGCATCGTTGTCGCGCATAAGCATCGCCAGAAGTCAGCGCACAGAAAGATCCCCGCAGCAGAGCTTCAGCAAGAAGCGCCGGCGCTGTGGTCGCTCACTGATGTGCCGATGAAGCGCCTGACTGCCATGTCTACCCTGACCAGTGGCTTCCTGCTCGTCCGCGACTATGAGAACACACTGGCGGTGATTCGGTTCTTCGAAAGCGCGGCGCATGCGGACGTCTCGTGGTACCTCGTCGTTCAAATGCTAGCTGACCTTCTGCTCTTCGACTACATAACGAGGTTTGAGCTGAACGACAAGTGGAATGTGATGCGTGCCTGCTCTGGGGCCGTGTACAAGGCGGTGACCAATGTGTGGTCCTCCCTGGGGAAGCAGCTGATGCTGAACAAAACGAGCCACGACTACGTCTCTGACATCTTCGAGATCATCAAATCAACGCTCACTTCCAATCAGAGCTACTTCATAAACTTTGTGGACAACAGCACCTTTTACAGGATACAGGAGGCCCTCGGCAGTATTTCATTCGTGTCCAATGGGAAGCTCTTAGAAAGTCAGCTCAGCCTCATGTTGAAGAGCGGTTCTTTGTCATCGCCGACCGAGAAGTTCATCCGGAACTACGTAGCCATCCGCCACCAAACCCGATCCCAGTCGCTGATATGGCCGCCGAACGTCTTCTGGGACATAGCGTCGGTTCTGGAGATCGAAGCGAGTGCCTCCTACAGGGATGAAACCTCTTCTCTGTACATTTCCACGGCGCTTCAGATCCCCCACGTCTTCTACAGGGAAGAACGACAGCATCTGCTCAACTACGGCACCCTCGGGGCTGTGCTGGCCAGGGAGCTGGTGAAATCCGTCTCTCCTGCCGCCCGTTTCAACCAAGACGAGCCGCTGTGGTCCCAAGAAGCCACGCAGTCGTTCTTGAAGAACATGGCTTGCTACGTGGGTACCGGCGTCTCCCAGCAATTAGGGAACGCGACCGAATTCAAGTTGGAGCTCTTTCTATGGTTGACGAGTGCTCCGGGGGCGTACGACGCACTGAGGAACGACTTTTCCGACTCGATCCCCAAATACCAGTCGTGGACGGCGGTGCAGAGGCAGTTCTTCCTGCGCTTCTGCCTCACGGCCTGCGAGTCGTCGACCGCCACAGCAGTTAGCGCGCGCCACAAGTGCATCTGGCCACTGGCCGAGAACCCTGCTTTCGTCCAGGTGTTCAACTGTCCGCCGGGCTCGTTCATGTCGTCGCATCAAAAGTGCAATGCCTAGGCACTGGCGACTGTCGAGCGAAGTTTTTCTTCGACCGCGGCAAATAGGATGTTTTTATGACAATAACTTTTGTTACACTGAAAAACATATTCTTGGACACCGTTTCATGCGAAACATTGGCGGAGAATTCCATAGTTTTCTTTTCTTCTGCAATCGCATCCAGTTTTTGCCTGCCTAAGCCTATAAGTGCGTGTATGTGTAAATGAAATTAACGGGACTTCAGAAAGTATTTATCTCTGATGAACTCTGGTGTGATGGCGTCTACGTGTGCAGATTGACAATTCTCGGAAGTAGCTCATCGGCCTTCAGACTGCATCATGAACGAACTTAAAATGCAGCAGCATTTTGAGGCGCGTGCGTGTATTTTGGACTAATCGCTTCACGAAGATTCAGAAAGCAGCTATCTTCAAAGTGCACTTGCCTGTTAGAACGGAAAATTTACACTTCTCAGGGAGTACCGACACTTGCGCAGTTGCAGAGAGCATTCTCTATTGGTACTTAAATGTTATCTTATGAACGTTAAGGCATAAATATATAGTATAGGCGAATGTTCGGATGCCGCGTCATATAAAATGTAGCGCTTGCAAGCGGCTAGCTTCATTTGCAGCTTTGCTGGCTTGAATGAGAATGAGTCCGTACATGAATGCATGGAGCCCATTTCCAATCGCGTGTGAGAGTAATCTTCCTTTAATTTTATCCCATTAATCAACGATAGTACTCTTCCTGGTCCATTAACGTGTCGTGGATTTCAGAAACCTGATGCGAGGAAGTGGCGCTGACACGGCCGCAGTCTTTCAAATGCTACTCGAGTAGAACAACCAGAAAGCAGTTAGACATTCCTGTCCCCATTTTTCGGTACAGAATGCACGTGTTGTTTGATAAAAATATTCATTCCTCTAGTTCTGCGCTGCTACCTCCAGGGTATCAGTTTCAAGAATCTGATAAGGCAGTGATGGCCATTTCTGTGTTCTTGAAGGAAATTTAGCACCAATGTATGCATTCAATGTTTTTACGTATTTTAAAGTGCGCCTGTTGGTTTTTGGCACCCAAAAGGCTCGACAGGATTAGGTACTGGTTACTGGACTTGGAGAATCCAGTGTGTATTTGCATTTGTAGACAATACTGTATGCCAGCAGGAACGCTGTCGCAATTAAAAACCACCACTTGTGCGCCGTCAGTGTGGCCGGTCACAGCACTTCTCGTCCAGAGGCACGGGCGGGTGCACTTGCGGTCAGAGCTGCTTTGGACACGTTGGTGGCACCAGCAAAAAGCCCTGGTTGAGGCGTGTTGCCACACGTATGGTTGAAGCTCCGGGGAGCATGAAGGCGCCTAGCAGCGACGGTGGGAAGGCAACCTCGACCAAGGACGCCGTGACAAAAACGCGAAGGCGTCAAGCTGGCTGGTAAGAGCGTCCAAGCGACCAAGATCGACCAGGAGCGCCCAAAAACGGAACTGCGTGCTTTTAGTGGCCCAGATTGTCTTTCTGCACAGACTATCCGTGGCTGTCGGGTGAGGTATGCAGTCATTGAATGCAAGCAGGAGAGTCTGTGCAAAGAAGACTCTTGGTGCACGCAAACCGCTGATGTTGCGCAGACGTTTTGGTCGCTGTCTGTTCCGCTGAACTTCTGTGTTGACTGCGTAGTGGCTGACAGTCACGTGACGAGATTTTAGTACGTGAATTGTTAGCCCTTAATATAGTGCAGAAGGCTAGTCAGGCTCACATAATTTCGATAACATGCTGCAGTCGTATACAACTCAAGAACGAAATGTGTTTTCCCCGACAAAGGACCCCCTTCCAGAAAATGGCGTCGACCGAATATTATAACGCTGCTTCGTGTCAATGCAGGAAGTGGTAGGTGAAAGGGGATAGTCACCTTCCTCCTTGCCGAGGATAGACCCCTCTCTGTTTTTTCAGGCCGCTCCCTGCACTTTAAGGCTAGCAGGGCCATGATAATCAGCCGCCGCCATTGGCTGGAAGGGGGTCCTTTGTCGAGGAAAAGCCACTTCGTTCTTGAGTTGTATCCGGTTATGGTTTGGCATATCAGTCGTGTTGCCACATTGAGAGGCTGCGCTTACACTCGCTTTGATATCCTCTCGGACGTTGTCTTGCGCGCACAACGCGGAGCTGGATGGCAAACGCCATTTTGGGATGGTCGAAGAGGTATGAACAAGTGCCCCGGTCCATAAAACAGAGTATAACGGTAGTGGTGAGAAGATTTATATAGGCTTAATCATAGCCTTTACTGATGGGTGGAGTCCTCAGTCTAAGACGCCGATGGATGACGCCATCCGGCTAGCCTTCTCGATCAGCGATTGCTTGTCGCTCGGGTCTAAGCCCGACAGGGCAGCCCCAGGAAGGGAATGAAAAGTGGGGTGGTGAAAGGCGACAGCAGCAGTTTCTGGCTTAAGCTTGTCAAAGCAGCAGTATTCAGTAAAGCGGTGCGGTTGCACAGAAATTGCAACCACAGCGGTCAATATTATATGTATCATACGTCTTCTTTACCTCAGGACATTCGTAAGGGACAGTTCATACCCTGTACTGTGCCGTTGAAGCAGGCACCCCGAAAAAATACTCCCAATGCATCGTATTTTGAGGCTGCTAGAGGCGTAAAATGTTAAGAAACGTTTCAACCTCTGAAAAAATTTTTTTCGCCAAAGATACGAAGTTTTGGTAATAAACCAGAACGCATTTAATTAAGTGTATTTAGTTTTTAACTCAGAGATAAGTAACTGAATTACATTTTTGCGCCCGGACATACATGCTGCAAAGCTTTTCAGGAAAAGATGGTGGCATCGTGGATACAAAATAATCGACGCAAAGCAATGCATCAGTATGACTCATCACTGCTTTCTCGGAAAAGGCTACCTTATTCGCCTTTTAGCGCGTTGAGGCTCGTGTGCGTGCAAAAAAGTTTTTTCGCCCTTACCCGCAATGCATGTTGCGCAGCTTCATATGCACGTTACCGAACTTCGACTAGTTTCTTTCACCCGAGAGAGATAGAGAATAAACTTTATTTATAGAGTCTTTGAAGAGGAAGGCTCCCTTCTGGCACAGGTGGGGTGCTGTCGCTTGGGGGCCTTGATCTCTGAAGTAGTAGACTATGGCGGATTTAGGAGTAGCCGACATGGGACTGACGTCAGCAGTTGGTTGCTACAAAGACCTCAACACCACGTGGACGGCTCCAGATGCTTGGCAGACTCTAAAACAGTTTATTCAGATGATGATGATGATGAAAACGTTTATTAAAGCCACATTGCCTTAGTTGAAGGGAAGGCTGATCGGGTCGCTAGTCCGGGAGGCCGTTGGCAAAAGCCGCTGCCCGTGCTCTGGCGACGAGGGCCGTTGTTCCTCGAGGTCCGAGCTAAACAGGGCCGCCTCCCAGCCCTCCCTCATTGGCTGATTTATGATTTCAATACTGTTATTTGCCTGACAATCCCATGCTATATGGTACATGTTTGCCTTCTGGCCACAAAATTTTGCACTGTGCCGAAAAGGACTCGGGCTCAATGGCGTGAAGCGTAGCTGGATTATTGAAAGACATGGTTTCTGGCCTGCGAAGGTGACATTCTTCTGATTTACTTAGACCCTTAGCGGGCCTCGGGAGTTCGCGCCTTTCAAGGCGCGAATGTTGTAATATTTTTGAATATGTTTTTAACGGATAGGGGGAGCCTGAATCAGTAAGGGAGGACGTAGAACTTTTACAATGCGTAGTGAGATGACACTGTGCAGACAACTCCGTTGGGAAATTTTGCCAGCTTTTAAACGTGAGAGCGTTAGTACACCACATGTCGGAAATATTCGTCCGGCATCAGCGCCGGCCGTTTCAATCCTCGCAGCCGGACCCACCGGAGCAACTGACCGTTCACCTGACCTTGTGACTTCTTCACAATCTGCCCACCGGAATGTGAATAAAATAACCACCGTTTGCAGGTGGCAGTTAAATTGACAATTGGTGGCGAGAGGTTTCTCGGGAAGAGCAACCCGGGTAGCAGAATCCCCCGCCGGTGGCAGCACTTGCCATAGCAGGGCAGTGAGTGGCTCATGACTGAACCGCTGCACCAGGATTGGTCCGAGGACTCTCATGGACCTATGAATGATTAGTGGAGGACCAATTCTGCATATATGGGCATTAACCGATCAACGCTATCGAGTAATACCCTTAACGCGCAGCTTAAGTTCCCCTCCAATGTTTATTTCCTTTCTGGGCCCCAAGTTTCAAGGTTTTTTCTAGGGATTGTCATCTGTAGGCCGCTGTACGTCACTGCTTTATTCCGCTTCGAAGACAGCTAAGCGCAACTGCCTGACGACCATGACCGGAGTAGGCAAAGTGCCACAAGTCTGGAATCACTGCCAGTCTATAGACAACCGAAAGGATTAGCCGCTACCACATGGCCGCCAAGAGAATGCACGAAGCTGACGCACTTTGGAGGCTTCCACTTCTGGTTGGAAGGCTCGGGTGCAGTTGCAGTCTTCGATATGGTGGCTGCGCCGGGTGTCTTATCTGTCCTTGCCCTTTTCGCTTTCTTTATGCCCTTGGAAATGGGTAAATGGTCTAGTTATAGTGCCAGTCGACGGGCCTCTTCCATTCCTCGTTCCCTGGTTCCAGACAAGACCACTGGGAGGCGATGCGGTTTCGCTACAGGAGTGGTACCATATCATAAGAAATATGAAGTGCACAAGTGGACTAAGCAATTTTAGACATTTCAAACTGATAGAACTTTTATTATAGAAATGGGCGTTGAATCCCTGAAACGAGGCAACGGCCCGTGCGATCTTCGGCTGGTCGCTCAGCTCCTACTCGAGCTTCTCTCCGCCTCCCCGAGACGGAGCCTCGAAGTTCAGGACCGCGGCAGCTGCAGATTGAAAATAAATACACGCATTGAACATGCATATCGGCACATGCCGAAAAACTGCAAGTTGTGTGACGTCAAGTCGCGGATGGGGCTGCCGCTCGAGAATAGACGCAAATGAAAGGAAGAAAAAAACCAGGGCTGTCATTGGTAAGCACGTCTCTTTCCCTCCCACACACTGCGCTGAAGCCAACAAAGGGGGAGCATGCCTTAAACAGCGCCGTAAACAGTTTGATTCGTCAGTGTAACGAGGCAGCTCGAATGCCGGGAAAAGGGGAGAATTTTTTTTGCGCACAGTGTTCTGATTTCCGGGTCCCCTGGAAAACCCAACACGCGTCCAACTTATGTGAGAAGGCCGCCAAACGCGTCGATAAGGCTGATTAAGTGCGTTAAGTGCGAGAGAGAACCATGGCGCCTTAAACAGCTTAAGCAGCGAGAGAAGCTGAATGCGCTGTCCTTCACGAAGCAGCGAAGGAAGCCGTGTATATCCTGCGCCATTTTTCCGCATACAAGTTGTGCCAACAGCATTTACATCAATTTTTTTGTTTAGAGTTATATGCATCTTTGGAACATAAAATGATTCCACGCTCCCTGAGGAGTTCATTTCACAAATACTGGTAGTTCAGTGTTGCACTTTTCAACACCACTTTGGCAATTTGCATGAAATTTTGTGCAAGTGATTAAAAAAATAAACCGATGAGGTCCACCGCTCAGAAATGAAGGTACTGACATCTTTGAAGCCTTAATATATTATTCAGACCTAAAAATGCCCTGTTTCAATCGAATCTAATTGGTCAGCGGTGGTTGAAAAGGTTAAGCCTGTCAAGGTAGCGGTGCAGGCAAGGCATATTTCCTTTTACTCCACTCTTTGAGCATAGTTGTGCCGAATGCTGCTGCTGATTGATCTTTACTGGCGTTAGATCATCCTGGCCAAGGGACGCCACGGGTACAGTGTTTCATCTTTCTTCCTAAGCATATTTTGAGTTCACAGAAACCTATTACCAGGAAGGGGAAAAGTTTGTGCCAAACAGGAGGCTATTGCGATGCGCACACATATATGCGTGTTTCCGGAGACACTAATGGTATGTTGAGGCCCAATGTACACGAAATGAATATTAAGAGCGTTTCAAATGGGTCTAGTTGGTAGTTAACATGGTCACACATAACTGCGCTTTTGAAAAGAGTCGGGACAACACACGGACGACATAAACACTGGTGCTAAAACTGTCGACTGAAGTTTTATTGCAACGCGCACACTATGCGGGTTAGCGGAGACACTGATGGTATGTTGAGGTCCGATGTACACGAAGTGAGCAGTTAGAACAGTGTGAGCACCAGTGTTTGTGTCTTCCGTGTGTTGTCCCAAGTGTTTTCAAAAGCGCAGTTATGTGTCAACATGTTAACTACCAAGGAGCCCAATTTGAAACACTCATTCGTGTACATCGTGCCTCAACATAAAATCAGTGTCTACGCTAACACGCATATTTGTGTGCACATCACAATAAAGCTTCAGTTGACAGTTCGCGCACCTGTGTTTGTGTCGTCCCTGTGTTGTCCCAAGTCGTTTCAAAAGCGCAATTGGGTATCACCATGCTAACTACCAGCTAGCCCAATTTGAAACCCTCTTAATGTTCATTTCATGTACATCGGGCCTCAACAAACCATCGGTGTCTCCGCAAAAAAGTAACCATTGTGTACCCAGCAGCACAGGCGATCGAACCCCAGAGTTCCCGCATACAAACCGGATGCTCAAACTACTAAGACATCGTCGCAAACCAGCCGAGAAACTGAAAGCGGTGAGTTCATTCGCACTAAAGCTGCATTACTTTAGGGAATATCACGACATTGTAGATCTGAGGCTTCCGCTACAGGCAAAAAAACATATGCAAGAACGTGGTACCAGTAGCGGTTTTGGACTGTGAAGGTGTACAGAAGGTATTTGTGAACACTCATTATAGATGGCATATCATCCTGTGCGTCATAGTTACAAAGTCCTTTTTGTTCCAGGTAACCATGGCAAAACTTCGGCGAAATCAGGAAATGAAGAGCCATGCAGTTATCGTCTCCTTGGCTGCAGGCTACCGCTATCCAGCCATCGCTACATTCTTTAAGGTTGCCTGGGCAACCGTGTGCAAAGTCTGAAAAAAATAGGAGGTTGCCAGGGGTGACGTGGACAACGTTTGCCGCAGGAAACGACATTATCGGCGTCCTGAGATTCTTAAGACACGGGAATTCATTAGTCGCATCCAAAGTTTCATTTATGAGGACCCATGGAAGTCAATGAGGGCCCTCGCCAAAGAAGCAGGGATTTATGAAGCCAATCTCAGTCGTGTCGTTCATAATAATCTTCGGTACAAGTCTCGTTATGCGGCAAGGACAGCTCTTGTCTGACAAAAACAAACAAGGACAACCACCTGACCAGAGCCAAGCGCCTCGTGAACCAATTGAAATATCTAGAAGGAGCCTGGAATGTTGTGGTTTTCCTCCGATCAGAATAACTTTGTCCAGAACCACAACCTGAACCGCCACAATCATCGGTAGCTGTGAGCAGACCCTGAGGATGTTCCAGCTGTCATGCACACAAAATTTCTTGTGTCACTGATAGTTTTCGGGGTCGTGACCAGTGAAGGCTACGTGATGCCTCAATATTTTTTTTTCTTCAAGGTGCCAGAGTCTATGCTCTTTCTTGCACTGATGTATTAAACACGGCTGTGAGGCCCTGGATTACTCTGTAGCAGGTTGGAGGCCGTATGTTTGCCAGGAAGACTGTGGACCGACACACGCGTTATACACTGATTTTCATGCCCATGTTACTCCGAACACGTGGCCTCCCAATGGACTACTACGTATGGGCTGTGGTTGAGAGGGAGTCTAATAAGCACCCACACAACGCCATTGTAGCACTCGGAGAAGTTGTTGATGTCTTTGTTAACGTTCTGTAGACACATCTCAGCACTGCCTGCGGTCGTTTCGACAGCGTGTAGAGCTTGTGATCGCTGCTGACGCCGGTTTCAATGACTGATGTAGTTCACTGTATGCGTGGCCACTTGTAAAAAATGTTAAATGATCATAAAAAATCTCTGCCTCTCCCGTAACCGAGAGTAGAGTAAGCATGAAATGTTTACGGGCCTAATGTCATCTCGGTGGACACCCGAACCACACCGTAATGGAAGGGAGGAACGCCACCACCCGTTCGGCGCGATGCCTTGCCCTTTGAACGCAGCGCTTCTCCCCCGAGCCCCTGTGCGCCTGCGCGGCTTTGCTTCGATGCGCGAAGCCCCTAAGAGATCACGTATGACAACGAAGTGTATCGTGGCATTTATGTGCTTTTTGCCCGCGTTATTAGAAATCGGAAGTTATAATTCCGTGCATTATCAAACGCACAGCGACTGATATCTTGATAAACATTGAGAAGGCACAGGCAGCAGTTATTTTTTTGTGACTCCTTTGGAGACCAACCGGCGCTTGCATGCCGGTCGCGTAGGAGGGCTTAGAGAGTCTCGTTAAATCTCGTGAAGTCTCGTACGGTGCCCGGATGTTCTCGTTTCAGAGCCCGGATGACTGGAATTCAGTGCCCGGATGAGTGGATTTCAGTGCGCGGATGAGTGGATTTCAGTGCCCGGATGATGGCTCTCGGTCTCGGCTTGACGTCACCACACTGCCGACAACGGGGGCTAAAAGCATTTCATGCTTAAAAAAAAATCTCTGCCTCTCTTGTAAACGAGAGTAGAGTAAGCATGAAATGTTTACGGGCCTAATGTCATCTCGGTGGACACCCGAACCGCACCGTACAGGAAGGAAGGAACGCCACCACCCGTTCAGCGCGATGCCTTGCCATTTGAACGCAAGGTTTTTTGAGGAAAGGAAATGGCGCAGTAATTCTCTGCCATCTCGGTGGACACCCGAACCGCACCGTAAAGGAAGGGAGGAACGCCATCACCCGTTCGGCGCGATGCCTTGCCCTTTGAACGCAGCGCTTCTCCCCCGGATCACGTATGACAACGAAGTGTAACATGGCATTTATGTGCTTTTTGCACGCGTTATTAGAAATCGGAAATTATAATTCCGTGCATTATCAAACCCACAGCTCCACTGATATCTTGATAAACATTGAGAAGGCACTGGCAGCAGTTATTTTTTGTCTCGTTTGGAGACCAACCGGCGCTTGCATGCCGGTCGCGTAGGAGGGCTTAGACAGTCTCGTTAAATCTCGTTAAGTCTCGTACGGTGCCCGGATGTTCTCGTTTTAGAGCCCGGATGACTGGAATTCAGTGCCCGGATGACTGGAATTCAGTGCCCGGATGATTGGATTTCAGTGCCCGGATGACTGGAATTCAGTGCCCGGATGAGTGGATTTCAGTGCCCGGATGACTGGAATTCAGTGCCCGGATGAGTGGATTTCAGTGCCCGGATGAGTGGATTTCAGTGCCCGGATGATGGCTCTCGGTCTCGGCGTGACGTCACCACACTGCCGACAACGGGAGCTAAAAGCATTTCATGCTTAATAATATATTTACAGTCTCTATGCCTGTTTCCGTCTGCACATGAGACCAGATATTATAGATGGCACATTATCCTGTACGTCATAGGTACAAAATGGTTTTTGAGCGAAAGCTCTACTCTTCGCACTACAACTTTCAAAGTCAAGTTTGGTGCGCGTTTGACCTTGAGCAGGCGGAGCGGAGGTGTGGCAAGTGACGTCATACAACGTCACTCGCTGTGGTAAGGCACCGTAGCTGCGCTTCCCTGGAGCCTCACCGCTGCTGTATCACGTGACTAGGGGGCTATAACTGCTGCTTCGCTGGCACTCGGTCGCTCAGTCTTGCCATGGATGAGGCGTGCGCCGGACCGACTCCGGCGCCAAACCATTCATAACCTTGCTTAACAGAGCTTTCGCTCTTATCACTAGGTTTAACAAGCGATAAACCTCTGCTAGTTTATTGCTTTAGGTAACCCTGTCAGAACTTTGGCACAGTCAGGAAATGAAGAGCCATGCAGTTATCGTCTCCTTGCTGGCTGTATCTTACCGACACTCACTTAAGGGGCTAAGTCATGGAGGCTAAAGAAAAGGACTCAGCTTACGTTAAGGAAAACGCAGGGAGTTATGGAAAGAAAAATGAAAAGTGTAACATTAAGAGACCGAAGCAGACAGAGTTGGTGAGGGAACAAGCCTGGGTTAATTATAGTCAAAATCAAGAGGAAGAAATGAACTTGGGCAGGGTGTATAATGCGAAGGCAAGATAACCGCAGGTCCTTAAGGGCAACGGAGTGGACTCTAAGAGTAAGCAAGCGCGGCAGGAGGCGGCAGAAAGTTAGGTGGGCGGATGAGATTATGAATTTACCGAGGATACGGTGGCCGCAGGTGGCAAAAGAGATGATTAATTAATTCCAGACATGGGAGAGGCCTTTGGCCTGTAATGGGCGTAGTCAGGCTGATCATGGTAATGATGATGATGAGACTTTCCTTCTCAAACACGTGCCTCACACTATTGAAGAGCACGTGGTCAATCGTTTCCGGCTTTCTGCAATTTAAACAGTGAGGTGAAATAAAACAGCGCAAGGAACGGGGCTATACACGAAGGAGCAAAAGACAGACACAGATACAGCAATGCCATCTGCGTAAGCCAAGAGCTTTACTTCAGCTGTTTTTAAATTGAATCCATTGATACTCCCGTTTTTCAGTATTTTCAAAAAAGGCTCTCGACATAAATACAAAATAACAGGAGTATGAGGGGACAGCCCTGGCGCACCGAACGCTTCGCGCGAATGGCGGCCCCCAAACTCTAGTTAACAATCAATCTCGTCGCGCAGTTCCGTTATGCCATGACAACACCCTCACGGATAACAGAACCTACCTTAACGTGGCCTAATACAGCAAACAAAAGTTCATGGGCGGCGCAGTCAAATGCCTTTTCTAAATCAATTTGCAGAATAGCCACCCGACCATCAGTGCCATCACAGCATTCTAAGACTGCGCGCTACGTGAATATTGGTAAAACTGGACCGGCCTTTAATCCCGCAGGTCTGATGGGGACCAACTAAGGAATGAATGACAGTCTGCAACCTTCGCGCCAGAACCTTCATGAAAATTTTGTACTCGACGTTAGTGAGGGCTATTGGTCGGTATGCTGTAACCTATCGTAATCTATCAGTGCCTTCTGTTTTGGGAAGCAGAACAGTGTGGGACGACCTGTATGACGGAGGCAGTGGTTTTACTTTAAAAGCTTCATTAAAGATTCCGTTCAAGACCAGGAAAATTACATGTTTGAATTCTTTATAGAAAGCCGCACTGAACCCGTCCGGTCCAGGCGACTTACCAGGGTTTAAACTGTCTATTGCTTGCTCCACTTCGCCTTGCGTTATCTCCCGCTCTAATCTGTCTTTTGTTTCGTCGTCAAGACGCGGTACGTGGGCTAGAAACACCTCCTTAAAGGGAAACAGCATAGGTTTTAGAAATCAACGAGCTTAAGAGAGTCGAATGTGTGAAACTTGCAGGTAAACCATGCGAAGACTGTTTGGGCTAGCACTTTAAATAGTGAAGTAATCGCCGATTAAAATCCGGATGCCCTTCAAGCTTCTCCGCAGCGCACAACACCAAGTGGGGGGCGCATGATGACGTCATGGAAGGTATCGGTACATTTCCAACGCACAAACGCCTGCTTTGAAGGAAAAAAACCAACGCCACCGAAGGCAAACCCCGCCGAGAGTTGTTTGCCATTGTCTAACACGTCAGGGCAAGGTGTGGCTGACGACAGCGATAATTTGAAATCATACCTTCCGAGACGTCACGCTGAGTTTCCCTGCACTCCTCCGGTGCGCTGAGGAGAAGCGCAAAATTCAATAATCGATTATTTTAAATGCTAGTGCAAAAATACTTGGCATGCTTTACCTACAGCCTATATACATTTGAATCCTTGAATATCGCGAAATTGTCAAAAAAGTGCTGCAGTTGCCCTTTAAAAGGCAACTCCGACGATTTTTCGATATTCATCGATCGAAATGAAATTTTAAGTCTGCATTCTATATGGTAGTCTGATGTCCTCTGTAAAATTTCGCACCTGAAAGCGGCGTAGTTTTTCCGCCAGCGAATTTTGAAGACAAGCGCTCCTCGACGCGAGCGGCATCCATTGATCGAGCAACTTCTACAGGCCCCCCTGTACTGTGACGTCACTGGCGAGTCGGCGTGTCAGGCTGGTCGGGCGCGCGTTAGCGTTGGCAGTGCAGGGGAAAACTGAAGATTGGTTTTGAGGAAAGTAAATGACGCAGTAACGGACACCCGAACTCCAGCCCGAACCGCGAAGTAAGGGGGAGTGAAAGAAGAAAGGAAGAAAGAGGGACCGTAGTGGAGGTTTCCGGAATTATTTCGACCGCCTGTACAATTTCGCGCCATCTCAACGTGCCTGATGTGATGTGTACGCCAGAGTGATGGGTCACGGCAACATCTGTTGTGCTGTGGGATGCACAAACTCTTCATCTGTGGCAACGGGCGTGATCTACCATAGGTTTCCTAGCAATAAGAACCTTCGCGACAAGTGGGTGAGAGCTGTCCGCTGTGTCAATTGGTCTCCGAGGAAGCATTCCCGCTTGTGCTCGGAACATTTCGCGCCAGATTGCTATGAAGACAGCGTGTACTTCAGAGAGAGCTTTGGACTCGCTAAGGCTTCGTTCAACCGACGCTTGAAGGCATATTCTGTGCCAACGTTATTCGAGTACAACCGCCCATCGCAGTGGCCAGCTGAACGAAGCGCGGCCGTCAAGAGGAAGCGGTATGTTGGATTATGGCATGAACTCACTTCGAAAAGCTCGCCGTCGAGACAAAGCTTCGCTAAGAGAGGACTGTTGGTGGTGCATGCCCCTGTAAGGACGTTGTGCACCGCAGCAACGTTCGGGCAGCAGATTCTTTCATCAGGCTGGGTAGGCCGGCACTCGCCGTACGAACAGCTGTCAGCGGGAGCATCACATTAACTTTTGTTCTGACGACTATGTCACAAATGCATGCACGAGAAATGACTCAAGTAATTACTTCTCCGAGTTCAGACCGTCTCCATGCTGCAGGTGACGCGGCCTGTGGTGTGACTCGGCGGGCTCGAGCGGCGGTTGATCATACCTGAAAGGCGACTCGTCCAGTCCATAATCGTCCAATAAGTCGTCTTCTAAAGACTCGCTGGTCTCAGAAGAGTTGTTCTCCTTTCAGTCAAAAGCTTTCAGTCATGTCGGCAGCGCGGCTCAGGTTAGTTGCGATATCTTCGGGGACATCACAGCGCGGCGACCACGCCGGTGACGTCACAGTCAATACCGCACGAAGGCCCCTCCCCGGTTTCGGTTTTGCGGTTTCGGTTTCGAGTTGTGCATTTCTTGCTGTTTAAAAATTATTTTAGGGTCGCTTTTGAAAACCTTGTATCGTACAAATTCCAGGAGGTTATTAGGAACACAAAACAGCCATCGACTTAAAATGGCTGAAAAATCGCCGGAGTTGCCCTTTAAATGTGCTAACCTCAACCGGATGCGATGCGAAGAGCGCCTGATAATGCTCGAAAAAGGGTGCTTTGATGTCATCGATGTCCGTTTGAAACACCTCTTCATTCTATTTCGTTAATGTGGTTTCTTTCGGCCCGAGCTTTTTCTAAACCAAGAGCTCGTTTCGTTGGCGCTTCCCCTGCAACGGTGTCTTCTGCCCTTGCCCTCACCAGCGCTCCCCGATAAAGTTTATCTTCGATTAGTTCTAGCTTTGGTTTTTCTTATGCCTTCTATCCATTTACCAGGCGCTCGGCATTCCTGTTTTAGCATCTTCTGAAGCAGTGCCTTTAGCTCCGTTTCCTGTTGTTTCACCTCATAATGTATACAGGTAGCTCTTTTTATTGCTTTTAATTTTGGTTTATGTTGATTGATTTATGTTTTGGTTTATGTTTGGTTTATGTTTAACGCCCCAAAGCAACTCAGGCTATGAGGGACGCCGTAGTGAAGGGCTCCGGAAATTTCGACCACCTGAGGTTCTTTAACGTTCACTGACATCGCACAGTAGACGGGCCTCTAGAATTTCGCCTCCATCGAAATTCGGCCGCCGCGGCCGGGATTGATCCCGCGTCTTTCGGGCCAGTAGCTGAGCGCCCTAACTACTGCGCCACCGTGGCGGGGCCTCTTAATTTTAAACTTGCTTTAGTGAGCTCCCACTGCTGCCATAACCTCATGTTTCTACTGGGTTCTATTTTTGATATTTCTTTCACATTTCGGTTATAAAATTCGTCTAGAAGTAACGTGTCATTTAAATTCCACATTTCTCACGAAAACCTACTCCCCTTCCTAAAGATTCCTATGATGCATTGAGCCAAAAAATGGTCAGAAAATGATACCGGCGTAACTCTATAACTATTGCATTTAGGTACGGTAGCCCCAGATGCATAAATAAGATCTAGCCGAGCGTGACTTGAGCCCTAATATCGTATGCACTTTACAGCACGCGATCCTTCGAGCCACTCTGCCACATCCTCTAGGTTGCAGTTCTCGACCATTCGCAACAACACCTCGGTGCTTTATCTCGAAAAACGTATACGCTTGTCTAACCGCGCCCGCTAGGGACACAGTTGTAATCGATCATAACAATGAGTTGCCTGTGCGTGCGAAGCCGGTTTTCGACATTTTCAAAAAACGCGGCTCGGCCATCAACCGCATTAGGCGCGTACAAGCAAAGAATACTCCAGTCAGTGTTGCTCAGCGAAAAAGCGAGTGACAGGTATCGACCCGACATGCACGAATGATGACCGTGTACCTCTAGCCCCGGCAACTTCTTAACAAAAAGGACACAACCAGCCGATGTGCCCACAGCATGGCTAACGGCGGCAATATACCTAGACGTGAAGCGTCGCACCATGCTCCCGGTCTCTTGTTCGCCGTCAACTTTAGTCTCCTGAACAGCCAGTACATCAATATCTTGCTCCGTCATAAGTCGGTACAGCTGGCTTTGTTTTCTTTTACCTGGCAGACCTCTAACATTTAGGGTGGCGACTTTCAACGGCGGTGCAGAAGCCATTTTTACATAGGAAGAAGAGACCGGAAGCACGGTGCTTACCTCCTGCGTCTAGCATGTCGCTAGACGTTGCCTTCGTCGCCGGTATCATCCGCCGCGAGCACTTGCCCCTGTTAGGAGGCGCCTTGTCGCTGCCACGCTTGTCAGACGGAACCTTTGGACGCGGCCGTGGACTGGACCGTCGTGCTTGAGGCGCTTTTGCATGTGGTTCCTCGACACTGGGCTCTGCTGACTTGTCCCCGTCGGGCTTGGTCTCGGCCTGCGGACGCTTCGCCAGGGTAGTGACGCCGGTAGTGATGCGGGCGTCGGCCTTATCGTCCTGGTTCTCGCAGGCCGCCTTTGATTCCACGTCCACGGGCACTGGCGGGCTCGCTCCATTTTTTGGCGCCGTCAAAGATGGGTCGCTAGTTGGCGACCCGCTCTCCTGTGCGACCGTCGTGTCGGTGTTGCTCCTCGCAACAGCTGGCTCAACCACCACCCCCTTGATTTTGCCCGCGTCGTCACCACCGCTCGCTGCTTCCACCGCTTCGACGACGTCCACGAGTTTTGCCGAGTCGCTCGCCGCTACGCATCCGGTAGCCAACGCGTAGGTGCGAACGCAGTCAGCCTACGAGCGGCCATAGCGTCTGCACTTCGAGCACCTGGGCTCCTTGCAATCGCGGCGAACGTGCCCCGTGCCGCCGCAGCGCAGACACTTCATCGGCCGCCCGGGGCACCACCACGACAGCCAACTCGCCACCGACTCTAACCTGCTGGGGCAGGTCGCCCACCTTCATGCCTGGCTTTATCTTTAGGAGCACGGTCCTCGTGGTGGACCCCTTCTCCTTCATACCGGCGACGCGCCAACGCTCCTGGGTGGCCTCGGTAACGTTGCCGAACGCCGCGAATGCCGTGCGCATGTCCTCGTCGGTGACGCCGTGTTGCATCCAGGAGGCGCAACTTTACCTGGTGGTCATCCGGTTCGAAGACGATGCAGAGGCGTCCCTTCACTTCGAGCTCCTTCAAGGCGGCCAGTTTCTTTGCGGCATCCGCACTAATGAACGTAACCGCCCACACGTGGTTTATCTCATACGTTCCCAAACGCCACAACATCGAAGAGCGCACCAACGTCGGCGAGGGCGTATCGGAAGTCCTCGAACCTGTATGGTCTCACACGCACGTCACCTTGCGGGAACACCGTATTTAAAACGACACGACCGGTGGGCAAGGAGAGGCAGAACGATCTTGTATTCCATATCTTCGTCGCTGGTAAACCTGTTTTCGCGGCCAGCAACGGCTCCTATCGCCGCTCCGTGGGAGTCCATGATCCTGCGACCACCCGCTTTCGCGTGAGGAAGTAGAATCCAAAAGCTAGAGCTAATCGAGGAAAAACGCTATCGGGGAGCGCTGGTGAGGGCAAGGGCTGAAGACACAGTTGCAGGGGAAGCGCCAACGAAACGGGCGCTTGGTTTAGAAAACGCCCGTGCTGAAAGAAACGACATTAACGAAATAGAATGGAGAGGTGTTTTAACAACGGACATCAATTGCATCAAAGCACCCTTTTTCGAGCATTATCAGGCGCTCTTCGCATCGATCCGGTAGATGCTAGCACATCTAAGAAGGTGTTTCTAGCCGAGATACCGAGATAGCCGAGATAAAAGACAAATTAGAGCAGGATTTAACGCAAGGGGAAGTGGAGCAAGCAATAGGCTGTCTAAATCAAACTAAGTAGACTGGAGCGGACAGGTTCAGTCGAAAGACGTTGTTATATACTATGAAACGCGATAGCAGTGATATCTAATCGCAATATTTAATTTTATAACTTCACGCTCTTCTTTTCTACAGAAGGAAAGAGAGTGTTACGAGTTTTTTTTTTCTAATTGCTACTCAAGGGCGTTCAGAAATCAGAACAGAAGGCGATAACGGGCTCCCTTGCTAGAGGGGTTGGGCCCCTTAACCGGAACAGCCTAGGGAAGGGCACTTTGGACGGGACTACTTCTTGCTCACACGTGCATATTCCCGCCTAATCAGCGTTGCGCTCCGTGATACGAGACCTGTCAACTCGATGGTCAATGCTCGTTCATTTCCACAAAAAAAGTTTAATGGCATACGTCCTTTCTATGTGGAGTCATTGACAAAAGTTTGCGGGATGCAAATTCGCGGAAAAACTTTACAGCCGAGCGATTAGGCGCAAAATGCCTGTGAAAGGCATAGAAGCGTGAAGAGATGCGTATTATTTTATTATTTCTAGTAGAAGAATATCATGTGACTAGAAGGCGAGACAACGTGGAAATTAATTTTCTTTTCGCGAACCTGTGTCCCGAAAAGTTCTGTCCATGACTTTACATTCTTAGCCTCAATCATTCTGCGTTAGTCCTATTTTCGCATCGATCTCTCACCAGACGTTTCTACTTAGTTTACTTCTTGCCTCACTTTCAAGCGCCGTGGCATTAGATATGGGAATGGGCATGTTTAGATAAGAGAATCAGTATGAAAAGGAGGGTTCACAGTAACGTTATTAACATAGTTGACTGTGCCCGGCAAGCTATCTCCTCTTATATTATCGGCCGCGAGTCTGTAATCCCGTGGCCCCTGTTCCGAACGAATTTTTTTAATAATGACCTACTAAAGTGCCAGCATACCGCGATACTCTACTAGGAGTCTTTATTTCACTTATTTTGGTAATTTTCTTCAGTTTTGTATTTGGCTTTGAAATCCAAAGCCGCATACCACAGGTACATAATTTTATTCAGCATTCATTTACAATATCTTGCATATAATAATGCGATGGTGCAGGATGGTGGTGCAGTTGTTGTGATAGGATTCGTAGTCCTCAATATCGAAAAATAGAAGACTGTTTTGCCACGGCCGCTGCATCAGATCAAGGCACAGAATCTTCTAATCCCGGCAAGCATGAACGTTATTTTGTCATGACTGCCTTTCCCGTCATGCTTTTTGCTCACAATAAATTCCTCTTCAGTAAAACTTCAGTAGGAGAAGTCTGTTTTAGACATGCGCGTCAGCTACGCGATGAAACTGGCGAGAAGTGTCAGACACCAGTGACGCCACCTCAAAGCAACGAAAAGGCATGTGACCGATGCGCAGTTCAGCACACCTGTCTAGTCCGGACACCGTAAATTCTGCAACCGTAAACGCAGTGCACAAAATCCTGACAGGCTACCAGCCACAATGGTTTCGGTGCTGAGAACTGCATTCCCCTAAAGTGTGCTGGTGTTTATTTGTAAGAGGCTGCTCCGGCGGATGAAGTCTGCGGAGAAAGAATAGATTGGTTTGGTTTGGTTTATGGGGTTTAAGTTCCCAAAGCGACTCAGGCTATGAGAGACGCCGTAGTGAAGGGCTCGGGAAATTTTGACCACCTGGGGTTTCTTAAGTGCACTGATATCGGAAAGTATACAGGCCTGTACAATTTTTGCCTCCGTCGAAATTCAACCGCCGCGGCGGGAACCGAACCCGCTTCTTTCAGGTGAGCAGCCGAGCACCACAGCCACTGAGCCACCGCGGCGGCGTAAGAAGTGATTGAAAACAATGTTTGGGAAGAGACGAAGAACTCGGTTGAAGTATCATATATGTACGGGATTTCGCACCGGAGATAGCGAAGAAAATCAAAGCTAGGTCATTGCTTTCTGCCTCGCCCCCCTCCCCCGCCCCCGTCCCATCCCCCCCCCCCCCCCCCCCCGCCAAAAAAAACGGAGCAAGCTAGCAGGAGACACCACCCAATTAGGAGAGCCTGCGACGTATGCCACAGCACCGAATACGCACAGCACAAACTTACCGTAGTGCATCGGAAACCGTGGAAGTGATATCTTCATTGGCATGTGCAAAACGGGAATGTGCGTGAAAGAACGCCTAGCAGGAAATTTCGAAATCATTGGAACGCTCATCGTTGTGAACTTTGCCAGCATACTGAAATCCTTTAAATTGGCTACTATTCGGACAAGACAGTTTATCCCCACAAACTTGATTGTGCTGGAAGTTGTACAAACCATCCGTATTTACAAAGAAGCAGATATGACTGTGCGGCATTCTTCTCTAGGGCTGACTGCGCGCTAGGTAAGACTCCTATATCAATGTGAAAACTGTATCAAAGTTAGAGATGTGAAGGCCTGAAAAAAACACTGCAATTTTGGAAAAAAACCGGTTTTTTTCGTTTTTTTCAGACGAGGGAAAATGGAAAAAAACATTGAAAATTTCACAATGCAATTTCAAGGTTTTACGATTGCTTGCATTTAGTTCAGGTTTTTGTTTTTGCTTTGAAAACAATTACAGCGTGCATCTTTGAACGATTGGAGGGCAGTCGTCATCGCCGGTTCCAGGTAGTGCTTTTTAAAACGTTCGTGCTACGAGTACGCGGGTTGAAGGCCAGGTCACATATAAGATCCAGGCTTGACTTAAAAACACAATAATACTTGAACTCGCGGCTGAAGTAGAACAAAACGGCTGCAAATTCTACAGCACTACACACACGGCATAAATAACATAAGCTGCTGTGCATGTAAGCGGTTTTAGCGAAATACAAGCCTAGCTTCTTGATTTCCAACATAGCAGAGTACAAAACATCCGCAGGAATTTAGTACATTTGGTACAGGACAGGGGTCTTCAGCGAAGCACGTGACCCCATCTACCTGGTGGCAAGGCCTTTACCCCAACCAGTCGCTAACTCGTCTGGCTTGCCGACTGCTGCAGATTCCACCATCATCCGCCAGCTGCGAACAAACTGGTCACGTTTCGGGAATGTCCATACAAGGATTCGCAACAGGCTTTCAGGGGAACGCGTTCGAAAGCTTGTGTATGTGCAGTCGAACCTAGCTGTGGACACAGCTTCAATCCATGCTGCTGTGCGTAGTGCCGCATCATGCGACAGTGATTCTGAGTCCCATATGGAGTGACTTATAGATCAGTTTTCATATTCCCTTTCTCGGTGCAATAGAACAAGAAGTTCGTTCCACAAATATGATATTTATACCTTCATATTCGCATGAAGTGCAAATCATTATTTATCTTCTCCGTGCAATAGAACCAGAAGTTCGTTTCACAATATGACATCTATAACTGCATATTCGACTGAACTTCGGAGCATTATTATTGATTGTTGTGCAATTGCAAATAAATCTGTTTTTGTCATGTTTTGCAAAATTTCAATTTTTCATGAAAAAAACCCTGAAAAGAACAGTTTTTTTTCACGCCATTCAAATTTTCATGAAATTTTACATCTCTAATCAAAGTTACCGTGTTTCTTTCGATTGTTTTGATATGACGTTTCTTTTCTAGTTACTTAAGACGCATGCGTGCACTACCGTGGATTAGTATTTTACTGCGAAGTTTTCTATTAAGGAAGCCAGTTCTCCGTTGAGCGCAAGTATATCAGCTACTTTCAGACTAAGACCCACTTCAGAATTACGCTTAGTAGTCACCTGCTTTAAGCAAAAAAAAATAGCTGGATCCCTTTTCAGAGTGAATGTTTGTTTCTCCAAAATGTGGACGTTGAAACTGCAAGGTGTTCCGAGTGCTGTCAACAGGCACGCTGTCGCTATTAATGGCAAGATCTACTCCTTCGACATCGCCAGCTCTGAAGAGAACTTCGTCGCCGTGCACATTTTCTGCCCTGAGCGCTACCGCTGGCGCCTTGAGAGGACGCAGCCGCCACCCCGCGATAGGCCGGTTCAGTTTTTAGACTTTAACGTTGTAGCCTACGGCGACTGCGCGTACGTGTATGGTTTCGGGGGACTGGTCCAACGACTGGCCTCGCATGGCAACCTTTACCGCTTCGATACCAGCACAAAGACGTGGAGCCGTCCTGAGGTGTGCGGTGATGAGCCGAGGTATATCTGCCACGTTGCGTGCATGATGCGGAACCACATGTACGTCATCGGTAGCGTGCAGGTAGGTAGTACGTTGCACTTCCTTGACCTGGATACCTACAAGTGGCATCGAGTTCACACAACTGGAGACGTTCCAGCGTACCCGCCTTTTAATTCGGGCTGTGCCATTGGTAGCCGGATTTATGTTTTTGGAAGCGCACCTGGCAGCAACTCTGTGTATTACCTGGACACTGTGGACTTGACCTGGGTGCGCCCGCACGTAGAAGGCGTAGCCCCAGCGCTGCGCTGCGGTCATAGCGTCTTCGCGTACAACGGAGAGATGTACATCTTTGGAGGTTACAACAGGGAGCAGCGCGCACTCTTTTCGGACCTGCACAAGTACGACCCAGGGAGGTCTCGCTGGACGCAAGTGAGGCCAAGGCGGTCGGGCCCTTGTGCCAGAGTGGTCCAGGCCTGCTGTGTGATTGGGGACCGGGCGTTTCTGTTTCGCGGCCGCACATCGACGCGCATCACAGAAGGTCAGTCGCCTCCACGAGATCGGCACACCGTCGCGCACCACCTGTTCTATCAAGTGGCATTGACTGATCTGCGCGCGCTAGACTTTACACCCACATTGGAGACGTTGTGCCTTGCGGCGGTCATAGATGCCCGTTTGGATATCGGCGACGTGGCGCCGACCGTAATGGAGACTTATAAAGCCATGACAGGTGAAGACAACAGATAAGCCCTGTGTTTGTCTACGAGAAGACATTGCAACTGTGTGTGACAAAACCATTTAGACGGTGCCTCGGCAAGATGCATATCATGTGTGAATAAAACTTCTCTTCTCCTTTCTCGCCACGAAATGGCCCATTTTAATTCATTACTGAGCAAGCTAGTTGCTTTTTTGTGCTTGGCTGATATTATTAATCCGAGAGCATTATATAGCTGTGTTGCGTGAGCAAAATGTGACCGCAATTTCATCCGCACGTTTACGTCATTCTTTTAAGATAAATGTGTGATTGTGACAGATAGTGTGGGATAAAATCTCGGGACCAGTGTGCCAACACACCGTATATTTTACTGACAGACAAGAATAACGGTTTCCTCGAAAGTTTATTTTTCCACAAGTTTGCGTTCATGTATTCACTTTGCCTTTCCGTTATTCCTTTCCTTGCTCGTTTTGGCTCAAGCTGCCCCGTGTTCGTTGTTATGATTGCGTAGTTATGTCTCAGCTTTCGCTTCGTTTTGTTATTATGCGAAGCATATTAACGTAGGTTTGGGGCCTTCGCGCTACGCCCGGCGGTGGCCACCATTGACCTTCAAGTGACCTTCAAATAGGTCACGTGACATGACGTCACGTGATGACGTCACACCGGCTGCAGATGGGGCCTCATATCGTGCCGTCGGTCGCCTCCCGGCGGTGGCCACCATTGACCTTGAAGTGAGATCACATGATGTGACGTCACGTGATGACGTCACACCGGCTGCAGATGGGGCCTCATATCGCGCCGTCGGCACGCCGTGGCCGTCGGACGTCGCCCGGCGGAGGCCTCCACGCTTCGGTTCGCGCCGTCGCGCGCGACGCGGCGGCGGCGCCACCATCGCTGCATCACGTGATATATGACGTCACGCCAGGGATGGGGCGGCGCGCGCCCGCCGTCGCGTCAGTCTCTGTGCCCGCGCCAGCGCCTTTGCGCCGGGCGTGTATGCGGTCAAGATGCCTCCAAACGCTAAGGACATGCTTCGCATCCACTGGGCTTAACCTTGATAAGCCTCCAATTTTTTCTTCTTAGGAATGTTTTCGTTTAGTTATCTTTTTCGTTTGACCTTATGATACGTTTTCGTTCCTGTTATCTTTTACTTTTGACTTCACGTTTTGTTTTTAACTGCTCTGGATAGTGGCTTTCATTTAATGCCTATTGTCACAGTTTTCGTGTTTTAAACTGGTCTTAGGTTCTGCTCACTGGACCTGCTGCGTGTTGAATTCCTGACGTACACCGCCAAAGGTTTGATAAGGCTATTGATGGACGGTGTTTTGATGTGTCGATTTCTTTGCTTCGTTCGCTGTTCATGTTTTCTGGTGTCACGTGAGTCCTCGCTGACGTTTAAAAAGATGCTCGTTCATCTCAATAAATTGTTGCTAGTTCGGCACCTATCCTGTTAGCTTTAGTGTTCGTCCTCCTCTTTTCGTGCTGCTTTCTTTAGCCGTGCCACAAGACCAGCAAGGGGAAACCACAACTTTAGCAGACATAATTATAGGCCGCGATTCTGTAGCGCTGACTGCGTGCGAGATTATGCTTTTTTATCAATGTGGAAGCCTTTAGCAAAATGGGCCTGCTTCTTTCGATGTGTTTTGATATGTTAGTTTTCAAGGTTACGGCGCATGTTTGCGGCGGGCTAGTATTTAAGTGTGAAGTTTTGTAATAAGAACACCGGTTTTTACTTTGTTTGTCACGTCTGTCAGCTTCTTGGAAAGTCAAACCTACCTCGGAATTATAATGTGTACGCTCCTGCTTTACAAGGGCCAAGATCCAGTCTTAGAACTAATATTTGTCTGCCTGAAATGTGGACATTAAAGCTAAAAGATGCTCCAAGAACTGTCAATAGCCATACTGTCGCTATTAAGAGGAAGATCTACCACTTTGACGTCAGCTAAGAATCGCTTTCCTGAAGAAACACCACCTTCGTGAGCTTGGGCGCGCCCTAACGGAGCTACATGAGCTATAGGGTAAGCCCGGGGGCCTATCTCGAAGACTTTAATAACGTAAAAGCAGAGCTTCAACAATTTGCGACAGAAAGATATAAGGGGGCCTTGATACGATCTAGGTCCCGAAGGTTTCTTGACGAGCAACCTTCTCGTCGGGCCCTGAGTGATGAAAGAGAGAATGCTCTTCCGAAGGAAATATTGGAAATTCAGTATGGTGATTGCACATACAGCGATGCGCCTGGTATTCTTGCTGCTTTCTTCGACTATTATCGGAAGCTGTTTGGCAGTTGCGAAGATCCAAATAAGGGTTTCGATTACAGTTCCTTACTCGGAAACTTCCCTCGACTGGACGATGAGAAGTGTGCCTTAGTGAAGGGACCTATCACTTTGGATGAAATTCAGTCAGCCATTTCTGATCTGCAGAGCCAGAAATCTCCTGGGCCAGATGGTATTACTAGCGAATTCTATAAAACATTTTCGCCTAGCCTAGTGCCTGTTTTGATGGAAGTTTTCCAAGCATCTTATGACGTGGGTGTCCTGCCTCCCACTTTCTATTCTGGGCACACAATATTGTCACGTTGTAGTGACGGAAATCCAGCAGCCAAGAAAACACCAACAAGACTTGGAAACAAAGCTCTTTATTTGGGCTGACTTGCGGCCGCAAAAGAACTGAATCACTCGGCGGCAGCGTAAGCAACAAACGTGCTCGTCGGTCGTCGATCTACGAATGCCCGCTGCTAGCGGCGTCGTTGAATTTAAAGCCGGCAAGGAAACTTCGAGATAACAGGTCAAGATCATCTAGAGTAATCTAGAAACACGTAGATGCAGCTGTTCATGGCTGTGAACAATCGAGGTAAGTCCGGTCGCTTCTCGCGTCACGAACAAAAATGATAACACCCCTTTTCGGCGGCCTTGCGCGAACGAACGGACGCTACAATGATACGTGGCATTACCCCCTCCCAAAGAATGAAAATAATAATAAAAATGAACACGGATAATGCAAACTTCGAGTCCTTTAGCGTTCATAATAGGGTTTAAGACGTACGACATGTACAACTTCCGGGCGTGTGCGTCGTCGCTGAGATGCTGTCGTGCCGTCGGGGATGACTTCATAGTCGAGGTCACCGATGCGACGGAGAACCCTGTATGGGCCAAAGTAGCGTCGCAGCAACTTTCACTCAATTCATGGCGGCGAACTGGCGTCCATATCCAAACAAGATCACCTGGATTGTAATGCGCGTCTCGTCGGCGCAGATTGTAGCGTCGGGCGTCGGTGTGCTGCTGGTCTCGAATGCGAAGCCGCGCAAGTCTTCGGGCTTCCTCGGCGCGATGAAGGTAGGCGGCGACGTCGAGGTTGTCTTCGTCTGAAACGTGCGGGAGCATTGCGTCGAGTATTGTCGTGGGCTTCCTGCCGTATACCAGCTGGAATGGGGTAAACCTGGTTGTCTCCTGAACAGCAGTATTATAGGCGAAGATCACGTAGGGCAGAATGGAGTCCCACGTCTTGTGTTCGGCGTCGATGTACATGTAGAGCATGTCTGCGATGGTCTTGTTCAGACGCTCTGTTAGTTCGTTGGTTTCTGGATGATAGGCAGTTCTCATCCGATGGCTTGTCTGACTGTAGTTGAGAATGGCTTGCGTCAGCTCCGCTGTAAACGCCGTTCCTCTGCCTGTGCTGAGCAATTCGGGGGCGCCGTGTCGCAGGAGAATTTGTTCGACAAAATTTAGCGACTTCTTTTGCGGTACCATTAGGTAACGCTTTTGCTTCGGCGTATCGGGTCATGTAGTCAGTGGCCACGATGATCCATTTGTTACCCGATGATGAAGTCGGAAAGGGGCCGAGGAGGTCCATCCCAATTTGCTGAAAGGGCTTAGTTGGAGGTGGTATTGTTGTGAACGTGAATTTCTAACACCGGAACGCTCCCAGTGTTGCGCGTTCGGCCGGTGAGCTACAGAGACGCTCCCCAAGGACGGCGTCCAAGCCGGCGTCTCTCCGAGCCCGCGCGTCGTCGTCGTGGAGCGCGTTGTGCGTTCGGGCCGGACAGCTACGGGAACGCTACCCGGGTTGGCGTTCAAGCCTTGCCGGCCAATCAGCCAACAGGACGCTCCTGATTGGACGAAAAGGGGCGGGAGTCAGTGCCGACTCTATTTAAGGGCTCCCGTCTCCTGTGTCTGTGTGGGGAATATCTGTTCTCGCTTCGGCGAGTGCGGCTTCGGCCGCTTCTTTTTGAGCAGCGTCCGCTCCGGCGGACGCAGTTGTTGCTGCGACGCGCGTCTTTTCTTTCCTTTTTCTCTTTCCTCTGATCTTTTAACTCTCCGCTATCTGCACGTGGCAGCGGTGGTGGCTTGGCTCGAGCCAGTAGCAGGCCCGTGCAACTTCCTCTTCATCCTTCTCTCAGTCACAACAACAACAACAACTGTGTCTGTGTCTTTTTCCTGTTGAGATACATCGTGCCATGTATCGTGCTTCTCGCTACTTGTAAATATGTAAATACATATACCTTTTTTTTCACGCTGCTCCTTATCCCCCCGTCTCTTCATTGCGGCGGCTGGTCGGCGACAGCGGACCATCGTCCCGACGGCAACTGAGAGCCCGCGTCTCAACAACTGGATGGCAGCGCTGGGATCGAAGTCAGCTCTTCGCATCGCCTAGCAGCGTTCGCAGTTGCAAGAGCTCCCACGTTGGTGGACCCCATGATCGTGGCTCTGTGAGTGTCCGACCTTTCTTCCCTGAGGTATTTTGCCAGGCTTTTGAATTTAGCGTCAATGCTGGCAGGCTTTCTTTGGCAGTGCTGTGAGTACTGATTGTTGTACGCATTGCTAAGAAGAGATAGGGGACCGGTCGAGTGTCTGAGCGCATCATGGACCTGAAATCTTTGCAAAAGCCGGATCTAATTTTGATCAGCAAAGAATTAGGGGTTGAACTTGGGAAGGCCGTTCGGAAACCGCAAATCATAGAGGCAATAATATCTTGCGGTGCGGACGATGAAGAGCTTATCGAGACATGGGAATTGATTAAGGAAAGGAAAGCAGCTGAAGAGAAAAGGGAAGCAGCTGAGAAGGAACAGCGCGAGCTGGAACAGAAGCAACGCGATCGCGAGCTTCAGCTTCGAGAGAAGGAGCTCGAGTCAGCACGCCGACAGCAGGAAATTGACCTAAAGAAACTGGACGCGGAGTCGAAAAGAGCCGAAGCCGGCGTCGCACAGCCACCATCCCCCAGCCCAGGAGGAAGGGAAACAATCAAAATTAAAGATTTTATGCAACCCTTCCAGCTAGGCGAGGACATTGGTATTTTTTTGGTGAACTTTGAAAGGACATGCCAAAAAAACAATCTTGGGAAAGATGGGTGGCAACAGCAACTATTGACCCTGTTGCCGTGTAAGGTAGCGGACGCGATCGGGAGACTGAGTGCGGAAGAATCGGGGGACTATGAGACCGTGAAGGCAAGCCTCCTAAAGAAGTGCCGCCTGTCTGCCGAGGCTTTTCGCCAGCGTTTCAGAAAAGCCACTAAGTGTAAAGAAGAGTCTCACCTCGAGTTTGGTTATAACTTGAAAACAAACTTAGTGGAGTGGTTAAAGAGCGCAGGCGTTCACGCGGACGCAGGGAAGATCATGGAATGCATGTGCCTAGAGCAGTTTTATGACACAATTCCGGATCGAATGCGTTGGTGGATTCTCGACAGGGCCGAGGTAAACACTGTTGAGAAGGCTGCTGAACTCGCGGAAGAGTATGCGTCACGCCGCGTGTTGCTTGAAAGTCGTGGTACAAGCAACAGGTACAAGCAACGGTACCCCGCTAGGCATAGAGCAGACGAAACAGGCGCGAAGCCAGTTTTTAAGAATGCCGGAGCAGTAAAAGGGGACGACCGTCCAAAAGGAGAGGCGGACGCTAAAGTCCGAAGTGATAAAAGGGGGCAGCGCTCCCATCTGTGTGTCAGCGACCAGCCTAGGAACCCCGCTTGGTCAGCTGGGGACACAACCGTTGCTCAGGGAAGTAACGGTAAGGAAGTTTTAAGCCCAGAAGCAGATGCTGCGTTTATAAGTGAGTCAGTTAGCTCTCAGGAAGAGAGTAGTGAGCTCACAGGCCAGCGCAGTGAAGGAATCAAAGGAGACCCTCCTTCGATACGGCTGGTGAGCAACAGTAGCCAATTATTGGAGACGCTTTGCTATAATCAGAGTGACCGTCAGTCACCTGAGTGCGTCACTGAAACGCCAGGCCAGAACGCAACATTAGCCAGATAGTGTGGTTCAGATACAGTTGCGGGCCAGGAGGTTAGTTTCATGCGGTCGGATAGCAATCCCCAGGAGAGCAGGTTGCTAGACTCAGCGGAAAGTAAAGTGCAGTCACGAGAATTTGTGGCTACGACGTGCAGTGACTTTTCGAAAGCGCGAGCCGATAGTTCAAATTCAGATGGGAAAGGCGGCTGGGCGCTGAGTCAAAAAGCAGATGTGAAGGGTGAAGGCACCACGATAAAGGGAGGTGTGCAAGAAAGAACTGCTAGGGCAGTTTCCGAAATGCGGCTGCGCGCAAGGAGAGCCAAGCGAAGGGGTAGTCCACAGAGAAAGTACAAAGGACGGGCCAAAAACGTCATAAGGGTGAAGGCACGTCAACAATGTAATCATGCAAGACTTTCACCACGGCACTCCAGATGCTATAGGTACCGCGCGCAGGCCAAACTGACTAGACGGGTTCAAAGAAAGCGAAACCCACCTGCCCCATTGCGGCCAAACTGCAGAAGTTTTAGCACGAGGAGTGGAACGCGCAGTGGGCCACAAACAAGCGCGCACTGCCACCGCGTGAAAGAACGCAGCAGAACGCGCGCCTGGGAAAAAAAGGAAAGGAAGGGTGTTCAGGAACTGAGAAAGGAAGGCACCCAGGCATTTTTTTCGTATTCGATCTTTCCCCCTTCGCATTCAACTTTTAAAGTACTGCTCAGGTGTCGGAGACGCGCGGCCGAGGGCGGTACGAAGGAAGGAAGGAAGGAAAAACTTTATTTTACTATAATCCTTTTTCCTGCGGTTTGGGAGCATCTTCAGAGACGTTTTCTCCTTGATTTTACCCCCAGGAGTCTTCTCTGTCGAAGTCGTCCGCCTCTAATCAGTGGTCGGTTGCCCTCAGTCCAGGGCTCCGCTGGCCACTGCCGCCCGTTGAGCTCGCTGTACCAGACCTTGTTGGTCTTCGCAGCGGTCGCTGGATAGCAGAGTCTCCCACTGCTCCGCACTCGGGTTTTGTATTTTGGGGACCACGTCTATGTTTTGGCAGGCCCATGTGATGTGGTATAGTGTAGGTTTTTCGTGGCACCAGGGACATTTGTTCGTGTATATCGTAGGGTGCATTTTGTTTAGTATATGTAGGTTTGGGAAAGAGCCTGTTTGTAATTGTCTCCAAGTGACAGCTTCCTCTCTGCTGAGAGATTTGTGCGGTGGGGGATATCGCATTCTTCTGCCTCTATAGTTTTGTAGTATGGCCGAGTATTCCCTGGGTGCTGGCGCGAGTTCCGCGGTCTCGTCGGAAGCTCGGAAAGTAATGTATCCTCGAGCTATCCTGTCGGCCTCTCGGTTCCCTGCAACCCCCGTGTGCCCCGGTACCCACACAATTTTGTGTAGGATCTTGTCGTTTTGTTCTTCCCGGTTTTTAATTCTGTCACTCGCTGCGAGGAGTATACGGAGCGCGTGACGACCTATCCTGCCATTCATGTAATTTCGGCAGGCTGTTTGAGAGTCCGTAAGTATTGTTAGTGACCGCCCGGTTCTATAGCCCTCTGCCACCGCTAGAGCAACGGCTACTTCCTCGGACTCTGCAGCTGTGCAGCCTCGGAGAGACGCGCTGGTCATTTCGCGTAAAGACGAATCGACCACCGCCGCTACAGCGATTTTGGTATCTCCTCCTCTCCAAGACGCGTCTGTATACACGGTCGTGGCTTGAGGAGCGTATGTTTTCTCGATGAATTCGGCCCTTGCTTCTCTTCTGCCTCGATGGAGGTTGGGATCCATGTTTTTTGGTATTGGCGCTACCTTGAGGGTCTTGCGAAGCTCGTCGGGGATCGTTGCCGTCCTCGACATTTCTCGCATCTGCTCGCGGTATCCGAGCCTCTGCAGGAGCGCTCTTCCTGTCGTTGTTTGCAACAGCCTGAGTTTTTGCGACTCAAGCTGCGCCTCTCCTAGCTCCTCAAAGGTGTTGTGTAATCCCAGGGCCATGAGTTTTTCTGTAGACGTGTTGCGTGGTAGTCGGAGCGCTGTCTTATACGCTTTGCGTAGCAGGGCATCCGCTTGTTGTATTTCATTTTTGTTGAGGCACTGGTAGGGTAGGCTGTACGTGATTCGACTAACTACTAGGCTTCTGACTAGTTTTAGTGTGTCTTCTTCACGCATGCCATGTCGCCTGTTGGTGATGCGGGTGATCATGCGTGCGACTTGTAGCGTTGTTGCTTTCAGTAGGGTAAAAGTGTGAGTACTGCGCTGGTTGGATTGAACCCACATGCCCAAAATTCTTATTGTTGTCTTTTCGGGTATGGGCGCCCATCTAGGTAGACGTTGAGTTTTAGGTCCTCGTTGGTTGGGACGGTCCGGTTTTGCTTGCCTCTCCAGACTCTCAGCAGTTCCGATTTCTCGGTCGAGCATGCGAGTCCTCTTTCTGCGAGGTATTGCTCTACACAAGAGGCCGCTTGCTGTAGCCTTTCTTCCTTCTCTCCGAGACAGCCCGTGTTTGTCCAGACTGTTATATCGTCAGCATACATTGCATGCCTGATGCCTTCGATGTTCTCTAGTTTTCGAGCTAGGCCTATCATAGCTATGTTGAAGAGTAGGGGTGAGATAACTGACCCTTGGGGTGTTCCTTTGTTTGGAGTGCGAATTTTTTCCGATCGAAGGTCTCCTATGCCGATGGTGGCAGTTCTATCGGACAGGAAGGCTTTGACGAAGCCATGGATTCTGCGTCCGCAATCCAGGTTGTCTAGACCCGTAAGGATCGCTTCGTGGCTGACGTTATCGAATGCCCCTTTGATGTCCAGGGCCATTATGACATTTTCTCCCGTCCGAGGTACGTTTCGCAGCACATCTTCTTGTATTTGGAGGAGAACGTCCTGCGTCGAGAGCTTCGCTCTGAAGCCGAACATGGTATGTGGTGCACAGTCGTTGTCTTCCATGTAATTTTGCAGTCTGAAAGTTACAACCCGTTCGTAAAGCTTGCCAAGGCACGACGTGAGTGATATAGGCCTGAGGTTTTCAATTTGTAGCTTTTTACCAGGTTTAGGTATCATTATTACTTCGGCGTGTTTCCAATCTTCGGGAACCGTCTCCGCCTCCCAATGTTTGTTAAGAAAGGTGACGAGCTCTTGTATGAGGTCGTCGCTCAGGTTGCGGATTAAGGCGTTGTCGATTCTGTCCGCTCCGGCTGCCGTGTTTCTGGTGGTGTTTCTTATTGCCGCGTAAACTTCTTCCACATTTATGGGGCGGTCGAGTTTCTCGTTTTCGGCTCCTCGATACGTTCCTTGGTATCGCGGGGGGTTGTGATCACCGAAACATTTTTCTCGTGCCTTCTCCAGTAGGGCGATGTCAGATCCCTCGAAGGAGTGGATGAACCGCTGGATGGCTTTATTGTTCTCTGATTTTATTTTGGTCAGATCGATTAGTGCTCTTAAGAGATTCCAGGTTCTGGCCGTGCCTAGAGTTCCCCTAAGTGAGTCGCTGAGTTGTTCCCAATTTTGTTTCGCGAGTTGCATCGCGTATTCTTCCGCCTTTGCAGTAATTTCTGCTATCTTTAGTTTTAGTTTCCTGTTGTGTTTTTGCTTCCGCCATCTTTTGGTGAGTCTGCGTCTCGCTTCCCATAGTCTGAGGAGGTGGGCGTCTACTTCAGGCGTTGCTGTCGTTCTCCTTAGACTTTTTGTGCATCGTTGTCGCGTTTCTCTCAGCATGCCGCTCCATTCCTCCAGTGATTGGATACCGCCTTCAGATTTGTTGCAAGCCCCGCGAAACGCGTTCCAGTCAGTGATTTTCGCCTGTCCAATCTGGCGTCTTATGGTGTCGGATGCTGAAGAGTGTCACGCTGCTAAAAAGAAAGGGGCTGTTGTTTTGTCGCTATCAGGACAAGCATAGGTATCGCGATAGAAAGCCCCGAGCTAAGATAGCTCCATTTAGTAGACGCAAAATCAAAAGACCGGATAGGTGCGAACCTCACACCGAGCGAAAAGGAAGGTTGCGCAAGAAATTAAACACTTCTGAAAGGTGTCACTTGCCACCACGAACAAAGAAAAAGAAAGGACGGTTCCACCGGAAGCGTTACGCACGAGAAATGGAAACTCGCGTCTGGCGCGCAAGGCGTAAGGAAAGGGACAAGAAAGCAAGAGAAAGCAAATCGTTCTCGTCTTGTTCCTCCCGTAGAAAATGGAGAGCCAATCGCAGGGAGACAGACATGTGTAGCTCTGAGGTAAAGCTGCTCGCCATTTCAACGTGCCCTCCACCGAAAACAAAGGATGATGTGAGAGCCTTTCTCAGTCTTGTAGGGTACTACCCGCAATACATCCCGCGGTACTCGGACATCGCTAGCGCTCTCACCAACGCTTTGCGCAAAACTGAACCAGAGCGCGTCGCCTGGAACTACGTGAAAGAAAAGTCCTTTCTAACTCTAAAGGAATCCCTGAGGAAGGATCCCGTGTTAAAGTCCCCGGATTATACAAAACAGTTCATAATCCAGTGTGACGCGAGCAACAGGGGAATGGGTGCTGTGCTTTGCCAGACCGATGATCAAGGGAACGAACACCCAATCCTTTATGTAAGCAGGAAGCTCACTGCCAGGGAAGAAGCATACAGAGCTTCTGAAAAGGAATGCGCGTGCCTGGTGTGGGCGATACAAAACCTTGCCTGCTACGTGTCTGGTACGAAGTTCATCGTACAAACGGACCACTGTCCTCTAACCTGGCTAGAACGCATGTCGGGCAAAAAATGGTCGCCTTCTGCGCTGGAGCCTTGCTCTGCAGCAATTCAGCTTCGAGGTTCAGTACAAAAAAGGAAAGGCAAACGCCAACGCAGATGGCTTAAGCCGATGCTTCTGAAAAGGGAAAGGAATAGAAGGGATTTGAACGGGCTGTTACTTTTTTTTCTGTTTTGTAGTCTTTTTTTTCTACTCGCGAAGAAGTCTGTGATGCGACAGTGCACTCGCGATTGAACCTGTCGCCTGTCAGCGAAACTGTTGGTAAGATAGAAGCCTGGCAGATCCCTGGGGAGATGGAAGGGCATTTGCTGGCTGCTGTTGTGTCCGGTCCAGACCACCTCCCTTCCAGACCTGAAGAGACCGGTTGGCGAGCCGATGACGGCCGGCGGACAAAGACTAAGCCCCAACCTCGGCACTTCGAGAAGTGGCTGCGGACCTCTTCCCTTCGTGCACGATTTTCCGGGCGGGGGCGAGCTGTTGTGAACGTGAATTTCTAACACCGGAACGCTCCCAGTGTTGCGCGTTCGGCCGGTGAGCTACAGAGACGCTCCCCAAGGACGGCGTCCAAGCCGGCGTCTCTCCGAGCCCGCGCGTCGTCGTCGTGGAGCGCGTTGTGCGTTCGGGCCGGACAGCTACGGGAACGCTACCCGGGTTGGCGTTCAAGCCTTGCCGGCCAATCAGCCAACACGACGCTCCTGATTGGACGAAAAGCGGCGGGAGTCATTGCCGACTCTATTTAAGGGCTCCCGTCTCCTGTGTCTGTGTCTTTTTCATGTTGAGATACATCGTGCCATGTATCGTGCTTCTCGCTACTTGTAAATATGTAAATACATATACCTTTTTTTTCACGCTGCTCCTTAACCCCCCGTCTCTTCATTGCTCCGGCTGGTCGGCGAAAGCGGACCCGCGTCCCGACGGCAACTGAGAGCCCGCGTCTCAACAGTATCAAGTTCAGGAGTCCGGCTGGTCTAGTCGGAGGCGTTTTGCGTCGCTGACACTCGCGGCACGTTTTCACGTAATGGGAAACATCGGCAGCTAATCGTGGCCAATAGTACTTCTCCTGGATGCGGTGCAACGTGCGAGCAATCCCGAGATGCCCTGCAGTCGGCTCATCATGGCATGCCTGCATAATTTCTTTCCTGAGATTTTTGGGCACGACAAGAAGATGCACTGTCCTGTTGGGCGCGAAGTTCTTCTTTAGGAGGACATTATTGCGAACGACGAAGGACGACAGTTGGCGCTTGAACCCTCGGGGAGGCGATGCGGTCTTTCCTTTCAGATAAGCAACTAGGCTTTGCAACTCAGGATCCGAGCGCTGCTGCAAGGTAGATGGACTAGGGTAGCGTAGGCTGCATAGAAGCCCATACGTTCAAAACATGGCAGCTCATGGTGCGCAGCCAGCGCCGTCTTCAAAATGCGTGGACAACTAAAAAGTGGCGTCATAATTAAAACAAAAACGCGACGTTAAAGTCACGTGTTTTAGTAACGTCATATTCGTGACGTCAGCGTCACGTGCTGCTTGGCGGGAAAAATAAACTGCTGAACGCCGCGACGCTACAGCGCGACACCCGACACGAGAACGAAGAAAGAAGACACGACGAGTGCCGACCACCAACGCTAATTTTAGGTAGTCAGTTCTCGTTGTGCCTTTTTCCTTCTTCCTCGCCTCAGGTGTCGCGCTGAGTGTCGCAGGTGTCGCGATGAAATGTGACGCCGCCAGACAGGTTATCGCTCGCACATCGTGCAACCGCACACCTCTTTTTTGCGTACGGGGGCCCCATGGCCACAGACGATGCCCTTTTGCGGCAAAAGCGACAGAACCGCACCCAATCGAACGAAACTACACAGAAGCGCTGGCAAAAAGGGAAAAGCGGAAACTGTACACGAATGATGCACACCAAGAACTCGAGCAACAAGCAACGAGGAAAAAGTAGGGCTAGCAGAATCGAGTTTCAAACAAAAGCAAGCAGAATGGTCAAAAGATATGACAAGCGTATGACATCACAGCACCGCCAACCTTGGCATCGTCCGGCTGCCATTGCCGCTGCTCTGAGCGAAAGCTGTCATAAATTTTTTACAAAGCAAGTGCTATACTTTCTAACAAAATACACACAACTAAAACATTTTAAAAAGGAATCATTGCAATTGTTTTTGAATGCTTTTGAAACACAAAATATGTCCTAATTATTTTCCTCTTCTAGTCGTGTTTGTCCACTTATTTCATTTTGGCGCTTTAGTTCCACCACTAATTTGATGTCGCTAGCACTTGGATCTGGACCGCATTGAAGCTCCCGCTTCGCGACCTATTTCAATTGACCTTGGCTGCTGCTGCGCGAAACTGCTCGAGCTTACCGGTCCTAAGAAAGCGTCGTCTTCCTCTTCCGGTGCTGCGTCGACAGGGGCTCGGGACAAGCAGTCCGCGTCGGAATGCTTGCGGCCAGATTTGTAGACTACAGTTATGTCAAATTCTTGAAGACGCAAGCTCCAACGAGCAAGGCGGCCAGACGGATCCTTCAAATTGGCAAGCCAGCACAGAGCATGGTGGTCGCTCACAACCTTGAATGGTCGTCCGTACAGGTAGGGTGGAAATTTGGACGTGGCCCAAATAATTGCGAGACATTCTTTTTCGGTCGTCGAATAGTTGGCTTCGGCTTTCCACACTGAACGACTTGCGTACGCGATAACTTTCTCCTTTTTACCATCTTTCTGAACGAGGACCGCTCCTAAGCCCACAATGCTTGCATCTGTATGAATTTCGGTTTCGGCGTTTTCATCAAAGTGTGCGAGCACAGGAGGGGACTGTAAGTGGCGCTTCAGCTCCTTGAAAGCTTCCTTTTGCGGCCTTTCCAATTTAAAAGGCACGTCAGCTTTGGTGAGTTGGGTCAAAGGTTGAGCGATGGGCGAAAGGTTCTTGACGAATCGCCGGTAATAAGCGCACAATCCAAGGAATCTGCGTATAGCTTTCTTGTCATTAGGCTGTGGAAACTCTGCGATTGCAGCCGTCTTCTGTGGGTCGGGGCGAACTCCATCCTTGCTTACGACGTGACCAAGGAACAGCAGCTCCTCGTAGGCGAAGTGGCACTTCTCTGGTTTCAGTGTCAGGCCTGAAGACTTGATCGTTTCCAGCACCATCCGAAGCTTTCTGAGGTTGTCTTCAAACCTTGAGGAGAAGACAACAACGTCATCTAAGTAGACTAGGCAAATCTGCCACTTCAAGCCTGCGAGCACCGTATCCATTACTCGCTGGAACGTCGCTGGGGCAGAGCAGAGGCCGAAGGACATCAGCTTGAACTCGAAGAGTCCGTCTGGCGTGATGAACGCAGTCTTCTCGCGATCTCTTTCGTCGACTTCAATTTGCCAGTATCCGCTCTTCATGTCCATCGATGAGAAGTACTTAGCGTTGCATAGCCGATCCAATGTGTCGTCGATGCGGGTTAGGGGGTAGACATCCTTCTTCGTAATGCTGTTCAGGCGGCGGTAATCGACGCAAAAGCGAAGGATGCCGTCTTTCTTTTTCACTAGGACGACTGCAGCTGCCCAAGGGCTCCTCGATGGCTGGATGACGTTGTCACGAAGCATTTCCTTTACCTGCTTGCGAATAGCTTGGCGTTCTAGCGGCGATACGCGGTAGGGGCTCTGTCGCAATGGTCGGGCTTGTTCGTCTGTGACAATGCGGTGCTTGGCAAGCAGAGTTCGTCGCACATTCGATGCAGATGAGAAGCAATCGCTGTACTTTTGAAGAAGACTGCGTATTTGGTCTTGTCTGCTCCGTGGTAATGCCGGGTTGATATCAAACGTTGGTTGATGGCCTTGGTCAGATGGATCTACGGGTTGGTCGGGTAGGGCAGATATGTCTCTGATGTCAGCCAGCTCGTCGACGAAAGCGATCGTCGTACTTTTGTTTAGATGCCGGTATTCTTCGGTGAAGTTGGTTAGCAACACCTGGGCTTGGCCATGTCGGATTTCGGCGACTCCCCTTGCGACGCCCAATCCTCGATCCAGGAGTAACTCGGTGTTCCCCTCGATGACGCCTTCGGCATTTTCGATGTCTCCAGTACCTATGCAGGCGAAGACAATTGATCGGGGCGGCACGCTCAATGCTTCGTCGAGGACGTTTAAGGCAACGCGATGAGTCGATGTCGTCGCTGCAGATATGGCTTTGTCCGTGGAAAGCTTGATCGACTTGGATCGAAGGTCAGTTATCGCCCGATGTTCATTCAGGAAGTCTATTCCCAAAATCACGTCTCGCGAGCATTTCTGTAGGACCAGGAAGGTTATAGCATAGGTTCGCCCATTTACTGTAACTCTCGCGGTTGCAGTGTCCTGACGGCGTAATAAAATTGCCACCTGCGGCGCGGATCAGCGGGCCTTCCCAAGTTGTAACTTTCTTGAGTCGGACAGCGAATGGCCCGCTCATGACGGAGTAGTCAGCACCCGTGTCGACCAAGGCAGTAACCACGTGACCGTTGACTGTAACTTCAAGGTCACTTGTTCGCGTTTTCGTGATACACGTGGTCTTCGGTGTACGATCTCGGCTTCGTCGGGTAGTGAGGCTGCGGTGGGCGTACTCCGACGTTACTTCTATGGGCAGCGGTAAAGGCGGCAATTCTGGCCGTGTCGTCGTCGTCGTCGCGGTGCTGTCATCGAAGTTGTCTTCGAAGTTGTTGTCGAAGTTGTCACCGTAGGTGTCGTCGGAGTTGTTGTCGGGGTTGTCGTCGTTGTTATCGTCGGTGGAGGACCTTTGTCCTTGCGCTTAGAAGCAACCTCACCTCCAGAGGCTGCTTTATTCAGTTTAACCTTCGGGGGCTGGGGGAGCGCCCACGGACGGCGTAACCTCGGTTAGGAGATACGAAGCGTGATGACGATGGCGACGGGGAACGTGATAGGTGGCTCGGCGATGAGCATTCCTCCCGACGCAAAAACTCTTCGATTTCGACTGGTCGCTGGCCGGGTCGGGGTCGTGGGGCGTGGTAAGAGAATCCTCGGATGCCCAGTCTTCTGTATGGGCAGTGCCGGAGGACGTGACCGGCTTCGCCACAGTGGAAGCATAGTGGACGGCGCTGGTCGGGAGTTCTCCACTCGTCGCATTTCCTCGTCTTTGTGCGGCGCTCGTAGGACGGGCGGGTTGGGGCGAGAGGGCGGCGGTCCAACGCAGCTGGCTGAGGGCGATGGGGGCTTGCGTCCCGTCGTCGAGAGGCAGGACGGCGCACAGCTGCGGCGTAAGTCATGGCGGGGGGATGCAGAGGCTGCGTGGGTGTCGGCGTCACACCGAAGGCCTGTTGAACCTTGTCCTGGATGACGTCAGTGAGCGATGAAAGTTGCGGCTGCGTTCCCGTTGGCAGCAATCGTCGGAGCTCCTCTCGCACAACTTGACGTATAACCTCCCGCAGGTCATTGTTGTTAGCGGTGTCCAGGCAGCTTGCTGAGAAAAAGCGCTGCTGGCGGTCATACTGGCGGGCTCTGGCATCAAGTGTTTTTTCCATGGTGGATGCCTCTTCTACGAATTCCGCGACGGTTTTGGGTGGGTTCCGTACGAGACCCGCAAAGAGTTGTTCTTTAACTCCTCGCATAAGCAACTTCACCTTCTCTTCTTCCTTCATGTTTGCGTCGGCCCGCCGGAAGAGACGCTTCATCTCCTCAGTGTACATTGCAACGGTCTCGTTTGGATGTTGTATGCGAGACTGTAGCAGCTGTTGGGCTCTCTCCTTTCGCACGACGTTCGTGAAGATCTTCAGAAGCTGCTCCTTCAAGGTTGCCCAGTTCGTGAGGCTAGCTTCCTCATTCTGAAACCAGATTCTTGCTGGTCCCTCCAAGGCGAAGAAGACGTACCTAAGTTTCGTAGCATCATCCCAGTTGTTGAAGACAGCCACACGGTCGAACTGTTCCAGCCATTCTTCGGGGTCGGCGCCAGGCGAAGCGTCGAAGGTTGGTGGCACCCGGGGCTGGTGAAGAATGATTGGAGTCGTCGTCTGGGGCAAGCTCATGGTGGACTTTGCTGCTGGCTTTCGCTTCCGGGTAGGGTCCGGCAGAATCGCGAACTCAGGTGCGTCTCCTAGCAGACGTCGGCTTGCGCGGTGGATGGACTCAAGTCCTGCGGTAAATGACTCAGAGGGCTGGCGTCACGACTTGTAGTCGGTGTGCGGAACATGAAAGGCTACCCAACACCTCCACCAGATGTCACGTTGTAGTGACGGCAATCCAGCAGTCAAGAAAACACCAACAAGACTTGGAAACGAAGCTCTTTATTTGGGCTGACTTGCGCCCGCGAAAGAACTGAATCACTCGGCGGCAGCGTAAGCAACAAACGTGCTCGTCGGTCGTCGATCTACGAATGCCCGCTGCTAGCGGCATCGTTCAATTTAAAGCCGGCAAGGAAACTTCGAGATAACAGGTCGAGATCATCTAATCTAATCTAGAAACACGTAGATGCAGCTGTTCATGGCTGTGAAAAGTCGAGATAAGTCCGGTATTTTGCCAAGGTTCTTACCAGTCGTCTGCAGCTCGTCATTATGGACTTGATAGGTTCGCATCAGGTCTGTGGTATTAGAGGCCGCAGTATTCAAACACATATCCATATTGCACGTTCAGTATTAGAGACAGTATCAGATGAGACAGGCCAAGTAGCTCTGATTCAAATTCACTTGGCGAAGGCGTTTGATAAAGTTCGGCACGATTTCTTGTTCGCGGTCTTGGAGTATGCAAATATTGGTGACGTCTTGCTCAAAGGCATAAGGCTGTGCTATAAGAACTCCTGTACAAGGGTTATTGTTAATCAGGAGCTAACGAAACCAATACCACTAGAAGCATCTGTTCGTCAAAGATGTCCACTGTCTCCATTGTTGTTTGCCCTATATCTGGAACCCCTCTGTCTCAGTATAATTAACAGCGCAGCTATCCGCGGTTTCTCTCTGGCTCAATGCGAAGTTAAAGTTTTCGCCTACGCTGATGATATCGCCCTCTTTTGTTCTGACAAAAGGAGTGTACTTGAGGCTCTAAACTTGACTAAACAGTTCTGCGGTGTATCAGGCGCGGCTCTTAATTTAGAAAAATCCAAAGGCTTTTGGTTGGGTTATTGGGGAAATAGGCCAAGCCAGTTCGGTGGCATATGCTGGAACTGTAGCCCTCTTGACTACCTAGGCGTTCCGCTGCACCACGTTCGCAACAGTACAGCCTACAGGGATTCACAAATTGTAACTCTACGGCGGCAAACACAGGCTTGGATGGGTAGGGAACTCTCAGTGTTTGCGAAGGCACAGGTCTGTAACATATTTTTGTTTGCAAAGCTCGCGTATGTCCTTCAAGTCCTACATTGTGCGAGGAGGAAGGTGCAAGCAATGCACAGAATATTTGCAACATTCGTTTGGCGCTCTCAATGGGAGCCCATGAGGCGTGACAACTTGTTCCTTCCCTTAGAGGGTGGTGGAGTGGGCCTTGTTCACCTGTTCGTGCATCAACTTGTTTCCCGTTTTTTCTTTTTCAAATCGGCAAACCACCCGTTTCTGGTAGCTGTGCTCATTAGGCGGCTTAGTTTTCATTTGCCTTACTTATCCGCACCGACTGTGCAGACTCGTGAGGGGACTTTATGGGGATTCCTTAAGGAGGTTGCTGACACTTTCAATTTCCTCACTGTGCGCTTCTCTTTAGATTACCTGAAAAGTCTCTCGAGAAAACAGATGAGCCAGGCTTTCACTGAGTCTTTGTTCCCTACACCATTGTATCGGCAGCCTTATCTGGGGTCTTTGGACATCAGTGTTCTAAAGCGTGTTAGGCGGATGTGCATTCATGCAGCCGCTAAAACGTTATTTTTCAAACTACACACAGCGACGCTGCCTGTCAAGACATTTCTTAATGAGAAGGGGATGTTTGTACCCTGGAATGTGAATTGCCGTCTGTGCAACGTGCCTGAGACAATTGATCATTGCTTCATCCCGTGCCGTGATGCCATGTTCTTTTGGGACATATTACAATGAACTCTTAAGAAGGACATTGAAATTACACCATACACTATTAGATTTCTGCCTGTTGACAAAAACTCGGTTGTGCCTTATGATCTGTTTATGTTGATGGGACTATTCAGTCTGTTGAAAAGCCGTATGATGGACAGACATGCCGAGCCACCAAGATCGTCCAAATCTGTGTTTCGTAAACAGTGTGCTTTGGTAAGGAGTGTATATGCTGCACGCGAAGAACCTCCAAGCTGGCAGCCGTGCCTAGATGCATGTGTGTGCCTCCCTGAATTTTGATGTCTTGATGGGGATGCAGTGTTGAGTTAGGGCTATGGCAGGCTCCTATTAAGCAGCCCGGTAACTTGAGACGCGAACCAGTCTGATTGAAGTTTTCCTCCTTTCTACGGAAGTTCTTCCATGCAATAAAGAAAAAAAAACCCGCCGCGGTGGCTCAGTGGTTATGGTGCTCGGCTGCTGACTCGAAAGATGCGGGTTCGAACCCGGCCGCGGCGGTCGAATTTCTTTGGAGGAGAAATTCTAGAGTCCCGTGTACTGTGCGATGTCAGTGCACGCTAAAGAACCCCAGGTGATCGAAATTTCCGTAGCCCTTCACTACGGCGTCCCTCATAGCCTTAGTCGCGTTGGAACGTTAAACCCCATAAACCAACCATAAACCAACTAGCTACGAAGAAAGACAATTCATCGACGAGCACATTTTCTACCCTGCATACTACTGCTGTGACATTCTGAGGACGAAGCCGCTACCCGGTGGTAGACCAATGATGTTTTTAGACTTGATCGTAGTACCCTACGGTGACTGTGATTACCTGTGCGGTGGCTTGGGAGCCCGGAAACCTGACTAGGACGGAAGCCTTTACCGCTTCGATACCAACAAAAAGACATAGAGCTGTCCTGGGGTGTGCGGTGATTAGCCGAGGATTATCTGTCATTCGGCGTTTGGGTGGGGCACAGTATGTATTATTAGCCAACCGCTGGGTTGCATGCAACATATCCACCTCGTTGACCCTTACACCTACAAGTGGTACTGACTTCAAACAGCTGGAAATGCTCCAATATGCCTGCATTTAAACTCGCCCCGTTCCATTGGTAAACGGATTGACGTTTGGGGTACCACACCCTACAACAACTCTGTGTTTTACCTGGACACACACAACTCGACCTGAATTTGCCCGCACGTAGGGGTGTCCCGAGAGATACGCTTCAGCCATACTGTCTTCGTGCATCGTGGAAAGAGGTACTATCAGCGTCAACTGAAATGCGAACAAAACACCTGAAACGCGAGCACAAAAAATCGAGCATATTAGAAGCTGGAGATGAAATACAGGCGTGGGCTATTAACATTTCAGAAGAGCGGTCTTTCCGGCTTCGATGAGAAAATCAACTGCTCGTGTATTTTGCCTTCCTAGTATAATGTCTGCGAGTTGTGCTGTTCGCGTTTCAATTGGCTTGTTCGCGTTTCAATTGACGCTGATAGTACATATTCCGGGGATACAACTGGAAGCTGGGTATCCTGTTTGCAGATCTGCACAAGTACGACCCAGGGACGGCTGGCTGGATGCAAGTGAGACCGAAGCGAACAGGCCCTTGTGCCAGAGTGTTGAATGCCTGCTGTGGGATTGAGAACAAGGGTATTCCTGTTTCCTGGCCATACTTCGAAACGTATCCCAGTAGGTCAATTCCCTCCAGGAGATCGACAGCCTGCCTTGCCCCAGCACTTCGCCGAAGAGGAGCTGGCGGATCTGCACGTTCTAGACTTTGCACCCACATTGCAGACGTTGTGCCTTGTTGCACTCAAAAATGGCTGTGTGGCGTGAAGACAACAGCTCACACCGGTGGTTGACCTCGTTGCAGCTGTTTGCAACAAAGCATCTTAGACGGTGCTACAGCAGTTGGACATCATGTGCCTGTAAAACTTTTTCTCCTCAGCCCAGATACGTAATGACCTATTTTAGTTTATGAATGAACATGCTTGTTGCCTTTTTTTAGAGGGCATCTCTTAGGCGCCCGTTTCTGCGTTTCGCGGCATCGCCGTTGTCCGTTGTAACCTGGAGAGGGCAAAAGCGCAACCCCCTCTCCTCCTTAGCAAGAAACAAAAAAAAAACAGCGCCGCTCGGACTACTCTCGCCGGCGCGCGTGACAAAATGGGGGAGAAGGAACCCCTGGAGAGCGACTAGCCTTTTGTGTGTGGCTGCCCCCTCTCCCACCGCTCGCGGACGCGGCGCGCAGGGGGATTGCCGTCGATTGTTCTAAACTCTCTGAGTCATTTCTAAGTGATGTTGACGGAGAGGGCGTAGCCTTGCATGCGCTAAGAGATATCCTGCACCTCTTCACTCACGCGACGGCGGCGGCGCCACGACAGAAAGTTCCAGATGCTCCTCGAAGCCACTCTCGGCTTTCGACCAATGAGGACGCACGCCCAGCGCGAGAACGAGAAGGAGACTGTACAGCCGACACTGTGTACGTGCACGAGTGCTTTGGAGCGAAGAACAGACGTGGAGCTAGCCTATATAAGAGCGGCGTGAGCACCCGAGCGGCCGTTTCAGCTTCAGTGAACAAATTGTGTTTTGTTTGTTTCCTCTCTCTCTTGTGGGTGTGCACTTTAGAGGGCAACTGCAGCACTTTTTTGAGGATTACGCGATATTCAAGGATTCAAATCTATATGGGCTGTAGGTAAAGCATGCCAAGTGTTTTTGCACTGGCATTTAAAAAAAGTGACGTAAACGACGATTGAATTTTGCGCTTCTCCTCGTTGCACCAGAGAAGTGCAGAGAAATTCAGCGCGACGTCACGGAAGGTATGATTTCAAATTACCGCTGTCGTCAGCCACACCCTGCCCTGACTCATTAGACGCTGCGAAACGTCTCTCGGCGGGGTTTGCGTTCTGTGGCGCTGGTTTTTTTCCTTCAAAGCAGGCGTTTGTGCGTTGTAAATGTACCGATGACGTCATCATGCCCCCCCCCCCCCCCCACTTTGCGTTGTGCGCTGCGGAGAAGCTTCAAGAGTGTCCGGATTTTAATCGGCGATTACATCGCTATTTCAAGTGCTAGCCCAAAAACACTTCTCATGCTTTACCTGCAAGTTTCACACATTCGACCCTCCTAAGCTCGTTTGTTTATAAAACCTGTGCAGTTTCCCTTTAAGCGCAATAATTCTTTTGTATTGTAATCTTTCTCAAGTGTAACTTTACTGTTAGTGGAGTGTTTCTTGAAGAAGGAATATGTCTGAAAAATAAAAACCTGTCTGTAATTGTACATACATGCCTTGCTCGCCTTCTTTGGCACGATCTATCGAAAAGCTGAAACAGCTGATGTGCGGCGCTCAAATTGCGCATGAGGAAATAACGTAATCGGCAGTTTTTTTTGCTTGCGTATGTATCGACTTTTCTTCTGGCCCTGCCTTTTATTTCGTGCAGTAATTCAATCTCTCCTCCTTTTTTTTCTCTCCTCACGTTGCAGCGCGGCCTCCTCATAGCATTTGTGGATGGATCAAACGCAAGAATATTAACTGCATTGCTAAATTGAGAATGTCATTGTGTATTAGATAACGCTACGCACTGTCTAAACAAGTAAATCATGTATTTTTTAACTAAAAGAGTGCATTCGTAAGTCTTAAGAACCGTGGCAGATATAACTAATACCAATGCTTCCATGCTTTTGCGTATTTGAAAGGTTTGGTTTGGTTTATGGGGTTTAACGACCAAAAGCGACTAAGGCTATGAGAGACGCCATAGTGGAGGGCTCCGGAAATTTCGACCACCTGGGGTTCTTTAACGAGCACTGACATCGCACAGTACACGGGCCTCTAGAATTTCTCCTCCAAAGAAATTCAACCGCCGCGGCCGGGATCGAACTCGCGTATTTCGGGTCAGCAGCCGAGCACCATAACCACTGAACCAACGCGGCGTCTTTTTTTTTGTCTTTATTGCTTGAGCGTATTTAATAAGGGAACAAAATATCACACGAACTCTAGAAGTATATCAGTCAGAAACCAGCAATGCATAATAAAGGAATAACGCAGAAATCAATACGAAAGTACGTATTATTTTAATTGCCGGCAGGGCGACAATTATTCTACACCCATAATTACAGAACGGTATTCTCTTTGTTCGGCCCCGCAGCGGTGGCTCAGTGGCTACGGCGCTCGGCTGCTGGCCCGAAGGACACGGGTTGGATCCCGGCCGCGGCGACCGAATTTTGATGAAGACGAAATTCTAAAGGCCCGTGCACCGTGCGATGTCAGCGCACGTTAAAAATCCCCAGCTTGTCGAAATTTCCGGAGCCCTTCATTACGGCGTCCTTCATAGCCTGAGTTGCTTTGGGACGTTAAACCCCAGTAAACCAATTCCTTTGGTTCAAAGAAAATGAAAAAGCAGTTAGCGAAAAAGGAAAGAGAAGTGCGAAGGAAATGCATGAATGATGCCGCAAGTTGAAATAAGCAATATCCGAGTGTGTATGGTGGGAAACGCCGCATGGGCAGGGCTTTCAACAAACAAGGTCAATCAAGATCGCTTATTGATATCCTCCAAATTTTCGTATTCGCATGGTAATTATGATCATGATGCCAACTGATACCTGCGTTACGTGACTCCAGCTGCATGGCCGTTGCCACGAAATCCAACCCGAGTTAGCAATGTTCGCGCCAAAATGTTTTTCAGTCTGAAAAAGACATTGTAGGTGACAAAGAATGACTTCCCGCGCCGGTGGTTGTTGTGGTCAGTGGTGCGTGACAGTTCGAAAAAATTTCGAGGGGAAGCCCCATAAGCCCCCCCCCCCCCCCCACTGGCTACGCCCCTGCTATCAAACGATGATCAAGTACTGAAACAAAAGAATAATGCGGCCCTATCGCATACCTCTAGCTCATTACTTATTTTCTGGTTCATGGTTTATGAGAGTTTATCGTCCCAAAGCGACTCAGGCCATGAGAGACAGCGTAGTGAAGGGCTCCGGAAATTTCGACCACCCGGGGTTTCGACAGCACACGGGATTCTAGAATTTCGGCTACACCGAAATTCGAGCACCGCTTAGTTAGTTTCTGTGCACTATTTCGCACTACATAAAGATAAGTCGTGTCGATCATCCAGATTTCCTGATGTGTTTGCATACCTAAATAGTTTCTTCGGAAGGAAATTGTCAAATATGTGTGTCAGGATTATAACAGTACCGTCTCTTAACTGTCTCCTGACTCGAAACGTCTCGTGCACATCAGCAACCGGAGCCACCTGGCGGCTGTAAAAGAAACTGTTTTGGAGCTTGCCGTATCAATAAGAACACAATAATATATAGCTTACTGATAGAAGGAATAAAATTTAGGCGCACTCGTAGTGCTTTCCTACGCCACCTGCCTCCTCTTAGGGGCATAGGCATTCGGTTTATAGGCATTTATAGGCATAAGCCATTACGTGGCTTGCGTCCGCTAACTGAACTTCATCGATAGAAACAAGACAAGGAATGTTATCATCCAGACAGCAAGTCTCCAATGGTCTTTAACGTGTCCTAGCATTTATAGCAGCCCTAGCGGTAGATGGAAGGAATCTCCAGATGGCTAGTGGAACAAGTCTAGTGCCGCTTGGGTACTGCAGGTTGACAATGGCAAACACTTCACTAGTTATTGGGAGTATTTTCAAATCTTTTTGAGTGAACACAAAAACTTGTCGTGAAATGGTGCGCAAATGCATTAATACTCACAGCTTGCTCATACTAAGAGCTAGAAGAAAGACTGAAAAATTGTCTTCTGCGTATGCACCGAAAAGTTTCGAAGCTTACAGGAATACCCCCCGCGGTGGCTCAGTGGTAAGGCGCTCATCTACCGAGCCGGAGTGCACGGGTTCGAACCCGACCGCGGCGGCCGCATTTCGATGGAGGCGAAACGCAAGAGGCGCCCGTGTGCTCTGCATGAAGCACAGCACACGTGAGCCAGCCTGCGGGATTGTCCTGCGGCGGGACGTCGTCGGAACGTCGCAGTGCCTGGTGAAGAAATTTTCTTTCGTTCGTTTGTGTATCACTCTTGTATCAGTGCTTCTTGGGTGTAGTATCTCTGTTGTACCAACAATCTTTCGTGATTGCTACTTTGCACGAATTGCGCCGTATTTTTAATTCACTTTGTATGTGCTCGTTCGAGTGATTGTTAAATCCTCTGTATCGTCTCTTTGTTGTGTAAACTTGAAATCCACGTGAAAGATTCGTGAGTACGATGAGCCTTTAATGGATGTACTCGTTGAATAATGGAATAAAATTAAAGGGGAATTAACAAGCGCATTTTCATTAAGCAGGCAGTGTTTCAGATTACGCTAGCGGCTTGCAAGCACAAACGTTTATAATACACGACGCTTAAACAGAGTCGGCTAAATATGTTTTTATTTAAAATCTTAAAATTCACATTTCAGCATAGAGAAGGTTTATTTAATTGCAAGCACCCGGTTCCCCTTGAGAATTACCATCATCACTCTCAGCCGGCGAATGAACTAAGAAAAGCTACTTTTTGAATGTTCATCCGGCAACTAGTCCCACAGACACGTGCGCTCCTCAAATTGCTGTCGCTAACCGCATTTTCAGTTCATTCCTGACACATTGTGCAGGCCGGCGGGCCACTTCGGGAATTCTTGTTCAGCAGACATCCGCCCTATCAAATCCGAGATTATCAGAAAAATGTTGTAAGAAGTGGTCCCGTTAATTAACTTTCAAGAAACGCACTTGTATAAGCTTAGTCCGGCGAATCCACTGTGATGTGATTGTAGAATAATAATATCTTTCATCTCCGTTTAAATTTCACATGCACCCATGTCCGAGAACTGTTTTTCAGTGCAACAAACATTCTCGTCGCAAAAACACCGCATTTGACGTGATCGAAGAAAAACACCCCTCGGAATTCGCCGGTGCCTAAACATTACACTTTTGATACGAGGACACGAACGAGCCCTGCGTACACTCGAACACCTCGGCGAAAGCAGGGTTCTTGACCAGTGGCCAAATACACTTGTGGAGCGCGCTCACTGCTGCGGAGGTCGACGATTAGCAGGCCGCGAGGCAGAATCGCAGGACGAACTGCCTCTGCACCGCTGTCAACGAATCAGACATGGAAGTGATGCGCTCATGGGCACATCAGTGAGCGTCCACAGCAGCGGCGATTCTTGGTGAAGCTCTGCCGCGGGGATCTTTCTCTGCGCTGACCCCGGGCGATGCTTATGCGCGACAACGATGCCGTCAAGGGCCACTACAGCGGTCGCGAGCCTCGGAGCCGCTGGCGCGCTGACGGCCCCAAGGATGACCCTGACATAGAGTTGCAAATCAGCCGTAGCCGGGAACGACGTCTGCAGAGCTCTGCCCTTAAATGCGTACGCCACTGCGGCTGCGTAGAGCCGCTGAGGGCGCAGCGTCAGAAATCCATTGAGGCCGAACGTGAACGACGTCTCCGCGCCCACCTTCATGGCATCGTGTGTCGTCCTGCTGTCGGTTATTCTTCTCACGAGAAACTTGTGCAAGAAGAAGAGCATGTCATCCTCCAGAGTGAGCGCCCTGCTCTCCATGGCAGCCAGGCATTGCGAGTAGAAGCCGCCACCGGCCCGCAGGCCACCAGCGAGCCCCGCTCCCGCGGCGTTCGCGCTGGGACTATCGAAGATGGTGCGCATCTGGACCAGGTAGTTGTCCAGAGACTCCTGGAGGAATCCCAGGTGCTCCCAGTTCCAGGTCCACCGACTGCACACGTGTTCGTAGATGTCGTCGCAGGGTTTTACGCTGTGGTTCAGAAGGCTTTCCAGAGCTTCGTACGGGTCGCTGCACGCCAGGCCCTCACAGCTACGGACCGTTACCGGCGGTTTGCCTCCCAACTTGGTCGCGAGCAAATATATGATACCGCACGCGATCAAAACGGCGACGGCGGCTACTGGCAGCGTCGGTTTGCACACTGCGTCGATTCCAGCGTCATAGCCACTGGTCATGAAACCTGCGGAGAAAAAAAAAATTAGAACGTTTTTTGTTAAGCGCACTACGTAAAGTTCACTGCGAAATTCTCAATGGTTCTGTGACGTTTACAGTGACAGTGCTCTTCGACTATTGCCTTGTCCTTATAATTATTTTATTCCCCATCCAAGGCAAGCTGTCTCTGTGTAACGCCATTGGACGTGACTACATTATCCTCGACCTCATATTTGCCAGTCTGCTGCATTCGGACTTTGTTAGAATGTACACCGGTTTCCCAAATGTTTTCATTCATTTTAAATGGAGTGTGGACAAAAAACTCGGCCATTCCGATGCCGACGGCTGCCAAATGCGCTCTGCTACCGCCGAAACCCAGCTCAGTTTCTTTCGAGGACACCAGTATAACCGACTAAAGCCACGCAATGCCTTAGGGGCAATATCCCTACTCTCGTGAGCCCAAGGTGGCAAGATTGAATCCCGGCTGCGGCGAAGGCATTTCGATGTAAGAAAGCAAAAGCATTTGTTTTATGAGTTGTAAAAGAACCTCCGAGGGCAGAAATGAACTGATAGCCCTCCATAAAGATGTCCCTCATAGCTATCGTGTAACGCCGGGAAATTAAGCAACCTAAAACATTCCAGTATTTCCCAATAAACAATTTGTGTTCAGAACACGTGCGCGCCTGCGGCCTTGCTGCTGTCACTGCTATGCTACTATATATTACATTAATTGACGACAATCACCTTGGTAATTTACGACTGGGCCGTTTATAAAGCCCATCTGAAATCATCACAAATGCATAAAAATTGGTAAGGGTTTAACGTTGTTAAACCGAGTACACCTGCGAAAGCAGTTGTTCATTCTTGAATTGGCGGGGGCACTTAAGCTTCGCGTTAATGATGCGACGTGACATTTTCAGTGTGTAATGCCCATACATGATGAACTGGCAATTCTCTACTTAGCATCCTTAAATGGCGCCGCCTCCTTATAGCAGTAACAGCGCGGTGGCGCAGCGGTTAAGCGATGCACCACTGCACTGGCATGTGGCTGTTCCTATCACAGCCACCGGTTTGGATTGTGCGACCCATGTTGATCTTCCCGAGCAGCCTCTCGCGCAGCTGCCGCGAAGCTCTTACGAAATTACCCGAGCTTACTAGACTTTCTACCCGAGTTTACCCGAGTAACTCGGGTAGTAATTCGGGTTGCTATGTAACGGCAAAAGATCGTACGTACGGTGACAAGATCCTTGGTCGGTGCTGTAAAGGGTATGAGTGCTTGCGTACTAAGAATCATAGCGCAATGGGTTAATTATCTGCCTAATAGCGTAATTGGTTAAATCCCATATATTTAGAAGGTTGTTCTGTACTTTACACTCATAGATATATGATAGTCTTCATACCCCTCCTGGCACAATGATGCAGTGGTTAAGCGAGGCACCAGTGCCCTGCGATGGCAGGAGCTCCCAGTGGTGGGCCTGGTGCGGTCCAGTTTGCTCTTCCTGAGCTATCAATCATTAATTTAATTAGCACCTGCCAGGGTAATCAGTTTCCTCACTATCTGGTGGGCAGGTTGTGATGACACCACAAGGTCACGTGATTTAGACGGCCCACTTGGCTCCTAGGTTGCTCTCTGGGGACCACCTGCCATAGCTATGCCGATGATTTTTCGCTCACAACGCCGACGTCGGATTTTTTGGAGCACGAGGCCCTCAACGTTATCGCGTTAAGAATTCTGACTTTGTATGGCGTCATTGAAATCTGAGTTGAAATCCGAAATAAGAAATGACGGTACGTAAGGAATGTATTGGGAAGACAAAAGTAGGTTCAGCCGTCGCAGGGGGCGTCATAGTGTTAGGTGGGCGGATCCGATCAAGACACCTGAAGGAATAAGGCGGCCGTAGCTTGCACATCGCAGGATTAATTGAAGGGATATGGAGATGGCTTTGTCCTGGAGCGGACGTAGTTCGGTCTGGTGGTTATGATGTTGAAAGTGTCAAAAAAACGGATGGAGTATTCCCTTCAGCGTCATCGTAAGCTCATTATTTGTTGTTTTGGTTTTTTCTCATTGGGTAATAAAACGCATTTGCCGTCTGCCGTAGTTGTAAGCATTGCCAGGAAGGCTAAGGCAATGTGCGCAGTCGCGGTCACACAGAACGTTTCAGAAATAAATGAGGCAAAAGTGGCTCTGAAAAGGAAATGACGAGGTTGCCTTAGAGAAAGACACGCCGCGAAGAAAATTTATAAAATCTCATTAATCGTCACTTGGGCTAAGCAGAAAGGTCATGGACCAGTTTACAACTGCGGCAGGGCTATTGGCAAGTTGTAGCATTAATATTTCAAGCTACTATTTCAACGAGAGCACAATTGTATAATTGCCACGCACTGACCAGCATGACAAATTAAGCTCCTACTGAAACCATCAGTAAGTTAGAAACAACAAATCTCCAAGCACTGATCCTGTTGGAGTGTGGCCGTGGTTCTAAAAAGATACCCACTATAATGCTCGAAGACACTCAGACTTCTTTAACTATTAAGATGCGAACAATTCGCGACAAGTGCACCGTCTCCACCATCTTCTTCCACGTGCCTTGCACATCTTTCCGGCGCATACAGAGGTTTTAACGTGGGCATTCCATGGTATACCGCTGATAGAAGTGCAGAAGAAAAGGCGACGCTTGTCTGCAAGGGCACAGAGGAGACCAGGCTTTATAAACGGAGCTACGCCGGCGGCTGTTCATAGAACAATATCTGTCTAAAGAGCAGGCTCTGCTCGGCATGCACATGTATGAGCGGAGCAGTGATGAAACAAGTGCACATAAACGTTGACATTTGAGACAGCCTTCATGTTGGAGGGTATCAGCAATCTCGTGGACTAGCCTACTCAAATCCTGCGTTGGACGTCTATGTCCTGATACCTTCTTATAAGAAGCTATTACTTCAGGTCTCACAGCATTAATCTGTAGTGAGTGCTTGTAGCCTTGCAGCCGCACTTTCAGTGGCTGCTGTGAATGTGATCACGAGGGAAAAATGTTTCGAAGAGGCTTCTCCTCCCCCAAGGCATCAAACGAGAGCGATAAGGGTGCCTCACCTCACGATCTCGGGAGCGGGAGAGCACACACATCGAATGCCCACCTAGGCCACGTCACACTAGGGTGCACACCTTCCGGAGAGCCCGTACTGAGCCTCTTTTCTGCGTTAGGCCTAAAGCTCACCATGGCGACGTTGCACAGCTAACGGCGCATAGTTAACGGATTGCTGAGTAATTTTCCTGGGTGCAGTCGTGCTGCTACTCCCAGTACGCGGAGAGACTGCCAGGTAGAACAGCCCACGCCACCCCGAAGTGGCGTATTCCGTTCGATACAAACGGAATGTGTGCAACACCGCAGCTGCGATCAGAATAGGGCTTCACAGCGTACCTGAGACGAAGTGCGCGAGGCCTGGCCAAGGGAGTGACACTCTGATAGAACCAATGGGGACGTTTTTTTTTTCGAAGGCGATGGTGGCGGCACCTGGGAGAGGCGGTAAACGCATAAAAAATCCAATATGGCGGCGCGCGTTTAGGCGGCTGGTTGTGGCCGGTTGGTCGCGCTACAGTGCACTGTACTCGCGCGTTGATGGTGCTGGCGGCCGCTAGCTCGATCCAAGCTTTGTAAGTACTGGTGATTAACTGATCCCGCGCTGCATTCACGCTTGATTTCCTAAGTACTTACGGAATCTGCTCACTCGCTTTTGTATTTCGATGTGTCTGTTGATGTAGCATGGTGCATGGTGGCGAGCGGTGCGACTGCTTAGCAGCTGCGCTCGCTCGAGAACGAAAAGCGTAAATGGTTTTGTACAAAGAACAATTTATTAAAAGAACATCAGCAGAGACAAACTATGTTCAAAAAGTGATTTTAGGCATCAGTGGCATTGCAGTATCAGTAACAGGCATCCTAAAAATCCAAATAAAAAAACGCCATTATGTAAGCCTAGAAGACATGAGCGCACAGAGAATATATAGGGGATAAAAAAAAAGGTATCAAGGCAGGTACAGTGTACATAATGAAATGCTACATGACTGAATATAGGTTTGTACGCGACTTTGTAAGAGATTTAGGTAGATAGCAGGGAAGTAAAACATCTGACATGTATTGAAACGCATCAGTCTGTGGCTATGAATAAACACACGCAGAAAAAGGCCGCGAAAAATTTCAACCTTTGACTCGTGTAGAAGAAATCACAGTGCTTTGGGCTAGGGACAACATAATATGCTGCAGTGCTAGTTCCTAGTATAAAGACTCCAAAAAAAGCTCACTGTATGACTTGACATGACGCCAATGACGCTGCTGCAGTGCAAATGTCGCCGACGTCGCCGTTTTCGCTTGCGCGGCTGACCGGGCGTCGTCTGCTTTTCGTCTGCTGCCGCGTTACCCGCGTCGTCATCTTCGCAACTAATTTCTTTGATATGTTATTTTTAATACCTATGGCTGGTTATAATTTAGTTCATAAGCATGTTTTTATTATTGATAGTGGTCGAAAAGTTTCACTTTTATTAGTCTTAACTGTAGCCGCGTTTACCGCCGATACCAAGATCGCTGCAATCGTTTCGACCGCGGCGCCACCCTCGGCGTGGACGCGCAACTTGCAACATGCCGCAGCCCTGGCTGGCTCCAAATCTTTGGCACCTGTTTCCCCCGCCGGCGGCAGAAGCGAGTCGGGCGTTGCTTCTTCTTCTTCATCCTCTTAAGACATGGTTCCGGGCGTAGCTTTTTCTTTGTCTTCGATATTTCCCCTGCGCGCTGGAGGCCTCAGCGTGCGCGCATCTTTAATCATTGGCTATCGTTGGGGAAAAATAAGGCTGACGTTCTGTCTTTAACACGATGGCGTTAAACGGACTATGCAATAAATTAATTGAGATTACTTAAAGATAAGCAATCCATCACTCGTCACCCCAGCGCAAGAATGTTTGAGCTAGCATCAATAACAACGAAGTTATAGACGATTAAAAATCACACTCCTCCTCTCCCCCCTCAACTCGTACGCGCGGGGCACCATAAAAAAAAAATAAAGAAAACAGCTCCAGGACTGGGCTCCGCCCATGAATACGTCATTCGCTGACGTTCGGTTCCGACTTCCGGTTGTCGCACTCCCGAGGAGCAGCGTGCGTCGGCAGCGTCTCTCCGGTCTCTGCGCTTTCTTTGCTCCCGAACTCGCGACAGAAAGGCGGAAGTGGTAAATTGAAAACATATGCATGAAGGCAGTGGCCTAGCTCGCGCTTGCCCGAGGGGGTCGCGCGGCGGCTCGAGCAGACGATTTTCACCGCTACCGGAAGTGTGCCCGTGACGTCGTAGCCGCCGCGGTTCGAGCGAATGACAGCGTGTGGTGGCCTGCCGACGTCATGGGACAAGTGACGTCTGTTTTCCCGATTTTGGTTTCAAAATGGCTCCCTACGAAGACACCAAACGGCCCGCGATTTTTGAAAAACGCGATTTTTAAAAATTCATAATAAATTGCCGGCTCAGTTCCGAAGACTTATACTTGGTGTCAATGCTTCTGAGCATCACTTCTAACATTTGCAAGCGGCTTTTAAATCTTTGCACGGTCCCTTTAAGAGTATCCTGTTGTGTGGGCAAGTGCCATTTTACGAGGATAACAATTACAACGACAACAACAACAAGAACACATTCCGTTCAGCGGCAACTTTGGCGCAGAGAAAAACAGCCTACCACCAAGGTCACGTGGTTTTGTGACGTCATCACAACCAGTCCATCGGACTGTGAGCAAACTGCCCACTTGGTCGTGAAAATTGCTTGGGAAAAGCAACCTGGGGTCATACCCCTCACCGATGGCTCAGTTTGAAGCAGCCACCTATCGCAAGGCAGTGGTGCATCGCTTAACCGCTGCACCACTCCACGGGAAGTTGTATGAAGACTCTCCGCGATCTATTTTTCTAGAGAATCACCACTTCCGCATATATGAGGTTGTAGGCAGAACTCCTAAGGGACAGAAAAGGAGTATTTGCGCGGGAGGGTTCTCTCTTGCTATTGCTTTCTACTCTTAAGTGCAGGTTAAACGTTATGAGATGGTGGAAGAATGAACGGTGTTAGTGTCTGCAAAGTGGCCCGCAAAGAGGAACCCATCAAGGCTATCGTACTATACTCTTAAGGGAGAGTTTAAGTTTCTTCTCAAGTTTTAATTACCCAATGCTTGGAAACACTGCAAATAAGGGAAAGGAGAAACCGTCACGGGAAATCAAATATTTGCTGAATAGGTGGAAAATGAAAAGACGAAACTTTTGTTGTAAGTGCATATCAAAGGGCATGTGGATGCACGCGCGTTCGGCTCTGCAAGGCAGGAGCGGCGAAGCAGCGCACTGCTACGTTTCGCAACAAGAGGATTGTTCGTTCATTAGCGGATGGTCGAAATTGGACCAACTACTCACCTGCAGCAGCAGGGTTAGAAGATGTCTGCCCACGCGCCGTCCTCGTGGCCTCCGCATTATTAAACGCACGGAGGCTGCCCGTCAAACACCTGCTTTCTTGGTATCAGTATCTTCAAGCCACACCAGAGACCGGCACGTGTCCACGGCTGGAGCTGCGTAAGAAACCCGGAGCCGATTCGGCGTACTAACGCGGCAGCGTCAAATGCCTTGTTACCCAGAAAATTGAGCGTCGGGGTTGTCGCAGTGTTGCCACGACACATAAAAAAATGGTAGTAAATTTTTTCGCGAAAAGTCAGTAGAAATCAGTAGATTTTTAATTTCAATTTTTGTACTCAGTTTATGAGCCCACGAATTCAGCGCTTATTATTTATTTTATTTAATATACCCTCAGGGCCATTACGGCATTACAGAGGGGAGTGGTTACAAAAAAAAATGAAATTTAACAAACAGGAGTTAATTAAACAGGCAAAGTACAAACATGACTACTACACATACATTGTTAGCTAAGGCGTTCAGGGAAAGAAGAAAAAAACAATAACAGTATAAAATACATCCTAGTTAAACAATGTTAGCTATGACATTCTTGAATAAATGATGATCGGTGATGGTGGCCGTCGAAGAAGGAAGGTGATTCCACTCATTCGATGTGCGTGGTACGAATGACTGAAAAAAAGTTTTTGCTCTGCAGAAAGGGATGCCAACCTTATGAATGTGATCTAGTCTTGATGATACGTACTGAGGGGGTGAGATAAGTTCCGTATGAAACTGCGGGTGATAGAATAACTTGTGAAAAAGGGAAAGGCGAAACATTTTGCGACGTGATGATAAGGATGGTAAGTTAAGGCTAGATTTCATGGCACTGATGCTTGCTGTTCTGGTATAGTTAGAAAGAATGAAGCGAGTAGAGTTATTCTGAACCATTTCCAAAGCTTGTGTTAGGTTTGTTAGGCCGGGATCCCAAATTGACGCGGCGTATTCGAGTTTGGGCCGTATTAGAGTTTTGTAAAGGAGTAATTTTAAAGAGGATGGTGCTTTAGAAAAATTGCGTCGTAAGTAGCCAAGCATTCGATTAGCATTGGATATTATATGCGCGATGTGAACGGCCCATGTTAGATCAGAGGTGATGATATATTAGTACTCTGCTGTTGTATTGTAGCTTCTAAGAAATAGTACAAAAATTGGCCACGAGATTCTTGGCGATACTTTTGAAAAACCCGGGGATCCAGAGAGCCATTGTCAAGCACGAAGTGAAAAACAGTGAAGCCCTCTGATGGCATATTCAAAGGCGTCAGATGGTAGTTAGTACCTGAAATCTTTAGATTATAGTATCTTCCAGACAGGGGTGATTGGGAGATCGCTGGGAGAGGCCTCCGTGCTGCAGTGGACATAAATATAGGTTGATCACGATGATGACGATCCAGAAATAAGAAAGCATGAGTCCTTTATAGCTTACGCAAATAAACTTTATTGCGCGTGAACAGGCAACTTCAAAATGGCCATGTATATGACTAGATATGCTGTGAAATTCCACAAGTGGGTGTGCCAGCAAAGCCGCATTAAAAAATTCTCTGCCTCTCCCGTAACCGAGAGTAGAGTAAGCATGAAATGTTTACGGGCCTAATGTCATCTCGGTGGACACCCGAACCGCACCGTACAGGGAGGGAGGAAGGCCACCAGCCGTTCAGCGCGATGCCTTGCCATTTGAACGCAAGGTTTTTTGAGGAAAGGAAATGGTGGAGTAATTCTCTGCCATCTCGGTGGACACCCGAACCGCACCGTAAAGGAAGGGAGGAACGCCAGCTCCCGTTCGGCGCGATGCCTTGCCCTTTGAACGCAGCGCTTCTCCCCCGGGCCCCTGTCCGCCTGCGCGGCTTTGCTTCCATGCGCGAAGCCCCTAAGAGATCACGTACGACAACCAAGTGTATCGTGGCATTTATGTGCTTTTTGCACGCGTTATTGAAATCGGAAATTATAATTCCGTGCATTATCAAACGCACAGCGATTGATATCTTGATAAACATTGAGAAGGCACTGACAGTAGTTATTTTTTGTGACTCCTTTGGAGACCAACCGGCGCTTGCATGCCGGTCGTGTAGGAGGGCTTACAGAGTCTCGTTAATTCTCGTTAAGTCTCGTACGGTGCCCGGATGTTCTCGTTTCAGAGCCCGGATGACTGGAATTCAGTGCCCGGATGACTGGAATTCAGTGCCCGGATGAGTGGATTTCAATGCCCGGATGAGTGGATTTCAATGCCCGGATGAGTGGATTTCAATGCCCGGATGAGTGGATCTCGGTCTCGGCGTGACGTCACCACACTGCCGACAACGGGGGCTAAAAGCATTTCATGCTTAATACACTCATGCTTATCCTTGTGCCAGTCGTCCATTCTCCTTATCAGTGGCCTGTCAATGTTGAAGCTGTGACATGCTGAAGACGTCATCAGGCGTTTCGTGTGCAGAAAGCCACAGATAGTCTCCGTGCTAAGCTTGTTCCGCAGCTTTGTCTTCAGGTTGTTTACAGCAGAAAATACCCGCTCAACTGCTGCACTGGAATGCGGTATGCACAGTATAGCCGTCACAAACTCGGTCAATGCAGGAAAAGCGGCGCTTCCATCACAAGGTTTTTGAGAAAACACGACTGCCCAGAACTCGTGCAACGAGGTATCTTCGCTTGTAGGGATATCAGCGTTTCTTAAATATCGCCATTGGGTATCCAAAGATTGCAAGGCTTTGCCGCAGACTAAAAAAAAGTAGCAGCTTTTGCTTTTGTTTCAGTAGAAAAGCAAGAAAATCAGTTGATTCAAGTGCTTTATCACTGAATCAGCAGAAAAATTTAAAAATCAGTAGATCTACTGATAAATCAGCAGCCGTGGCATCACTGGGTTGTCGGCGTTGTGAGCGAAAAATCACGGGCATGGCTCTGGCAGGTGGTGCCCAAAGAGCAACCTAGGAAGCAGGTGGGCCACCTAGGTCACGTGACCTTGCGGCATCATCACAACCTTCCCACCGGATAGTGAGCAAACTGGCCACTGTGGCAGGTGAAAATTAAATTAATGATTGGTAGCTCGGGAAGAGCATCCTGGGCGCTGCCATTGCAGGGCAGTGGTGCATCTCATAGCCGCTGAACCACTGCGCCAGGAGTGACATGAGGACTCCCATTGATCTATGAATGTAAAGTAGAGAATGACCTACGGCATATGTGGGAATTAACTTACTACGCTATCGCGTCATACCCTTAAGGCGGATCTTAAGTGTCTGCTCCAATTTGTTTTCCTGGCTTCTAACGAAACGACGCTACCGCTCTAAGCCAGAGCACTGACCCAGAAGCTAAGCCGCCACTTCTTTATCCGGAGAAAACGAGAAGTTTGAAACTTCGAGCACAAGATGCTGTGCAGTCGAACCGGATATTTCGAATTTCGGATATTTCGAAATAAACAAAAAAGGGGACATAGCGAATGGAAGCCAAGTATGTAATAGAAAGGGCATGCTCTCCGGTGAAGGTACTACTTCATGGAAACAAAGATATAACTGGAAACTCCAGTGCCTTAAGATGAACATTGTTACTAGTTGTAATATAATACAGAGCTAACCATTTACCGACTCCACTTGGTAGATGCCATTAGTCCGATATAGCTTTCCGCTTTCTTAGCTGGTATCGTCACTCACCGGGTAGGTCTGTGCCCCTTTGTGCGCTTTGGGACTCGGCGGTGGTCGTGGCAGGGACCTCCCCATGTGTTCAATGCCCGGCAGCCTTGCGTGCTTCGTCTTCCAACAGTGCATGAAATAGATCCGGTGGCATACCTGCCATAACCCCTAGCACCTGCCGCACAAATGGAGGAGAGGACGTTTCCTGCTTACTACCTACGCGCTCCATCGCAGTGCCGTCCCCATCTAAATCTTGGCTGGAATTGCCATCATACTGCTGGCCACACTGTGTACTGAGAGTTTTGTGTTAACCCGGGCACTGCCAGGCACACCGAATCCTCTTCCTCACACACTTTCTTATTACCAAAGCGGCTCTCTTTCTGGTGTCAAATTCACTGTCGGGGCTCGGCGACTCACATCGTGGGGCAGATTGCTAATTGCAAAAAATGGATTTTTTTGCTAATTGCTAATTGGAAAAAATGAATTTAGCCGCTTAAAAGTTAACGAAGAGAGCCGCTTGTTTACATTGTCATCTTTTTAAACTCACAGATACCTCTCCGCAGCCTGCAATGCTAAATTAACACTTTTTAGATACGGTGCACTGCAGAAGAATAGAAAAATGAAATGCTCCGGTTTCATGCATTAATGGCGTGCAGGAACTGTGCTTGGCACCGGTTCAAAGGGGGAAAACTGAGAATTCAAGCTGCAATAGCCAGGAGTGCAGGGCCTGGAGGAGGCTTCAGGTCAACAGATTCTTTCCCTACTTTATACTGCACGATGAAGACACTGGGGAGCCTGAGCTCTGCAGTAGCTGCCACAGAATCACTTCGCAAAATCACTTAATTTGGGAGTGTCAGGATTCTCCTGGGGCTAAATCACAAATAATCCCAGACCGTGCCACCTGGGAAGCGCTGATCCGTAGCCACGACCCGGATCGGCTAAGACTCATCATCCGTCAGGCGGAGACAGCTTACCACAAGACTCTCTCCGCGGTCTCCGGTGCTGAGAGGCGGCTGGGAGGCGCCCCCTCCTAATTGCTGCGCCCCGACCTTGAGGCCCCAGGAAATAAAGGTCATTCATTCATTCATTCATTCATTCATTCATTCATTCATTCATTCATTCGCCGCCGCGGTGGCTCAGCGGTTATGGTGCTCGGCTGCTGACCCAAAAGACGCGGGTTCGCTCCCGGCCGCGGCGGCTAGAATTTCTTTGGAGGAGAAATTCTAGAGGCCAGTGTACTAAGCCATGTCAGTGCACGTTAAGAACCCCAGGTGGTCGAAATTTCCTGAGCCCTCCACTACGGCGTCTCTCATAGCCTTAGTCGCTTTGGGACGTTAAAACCCATAAACCAAACCAAACCATTCATTCATTCATTCATTCATTCATTCATTCATTCATTCATTCATTCATTCATTCATTCATTCAAGCTAAGCCGTAAGGGAATAGGTTGATTTTAAATGTGTAATGTTCCTCGTCAGGTTAATGGTTCTATTGATACCACAGCACTTTCAAAAACGGGTCAACGTCGGCACTGCAGAGCCAACCGCCATGCGACATCGTTCTGCACATTTCAAAGAATTGAAATAAGCCAGGTTATTGCAGCTTTGCAATGTGCGCAGGAAGGGTGCTGGCATGACCACACAACTAACGAAAAAGGATAAGTGCGCCAGCAAACCTAGCTGATCACTGAGGAAGGTGCATGTATGCATCCATGGTGAAAACGGCGCGGGAAAAACGAACCGACGACGAAAGACACAACACGAGCGCTGACTCGCAACTGATTTTTAATGGAAGGAAACGTCCTTTAAATGCTTTCCTATTCGGGAAAACACCAAAAGTGAAAAAACACAACCAAAAAACCTGATCATCCATGACGGTGACAAGACGCACACACCATCTCCGTGGCGCATGCGCGTGAGACAGTTAGATGTCTCTTCCGGATAAATACGAGAGCTCTTTATCATTGAGAGCGATGGAAGGATCGCTGATGCACCCGCCACTGTTATCGTGAATAGGAAATGCCTCTATAATTTTATGTGTTAATCGATCTTTATGCCTGGCGAGGATGACGGTGTTAGAGAAAAGAGGATTGTATGTGCCTTCCTTCCAATGACGGCCAAGATTGCATGAAGAATCATTGGACCGGGAATTGTAATGTTCACTCAAACGAACATTTATGCATCGCCCCGTCTGGCGTATGTAAACAGCTCCGCAAGTACAAAGGATCCTGTCCACCAACCCCACCCTGCATGGGACAAAGCGACTCTAATGGTTGATCAGGCAACCACCCATCGTTTTCTTTTTTTGTGTTTGCCCTCTTCGCCTTTATCTCCACTTGCCGGCCGCGATGTTTTCACTATGAATCATTACCAACTAGCCCAAATCGCAGCCTTAATTAACCGGATATATGCATCTATGCGTAAGCAAATAAATTTAAGCACGTGGAAAATGCGAGTAGGATTAAGGAGACCTGGAAAGCGTTATACACTGGCGGCATATAGGTCCACCATCGCTGTCACTCAGCAGGCAAGTAATCAAAATCCACAGCAGGCAGTCACAGGCAGATTAAGGTAGCAGATGGAAATGCGCAGATGACATCTCCAGCTCAAGGCTTCGAGAATGCCTTGTTAACTTTTTCCCGGCCGCGAAAAAGATGATCAATTTTGAGTGTATTAAAATGAAAATTATTTCATCATGAAGTGACAAACGCAATGCGCACTGTAATACGTCAATCTGAACCTTATGAACTATACTTCCGAAGGAAAAAAGTGAAACCTTTTCAAAATTTTCTTGGTTAATTATGCTGGTAATAGAAAAACAGATTACAAGCGAGATAAAAATAAGCCGTTGCACACGGCCAGAAATTGATTACGTAAAAATTAGAAGATACAAAACATTGCACGTGTTCTTAGCTACCATTCTTGCGATTTATCAGAGTACATAATTAATACACTGCTCCTTTTGTGGCCTTTCAAGTCGGACAATATGAATGATGTGCCATGAGAAAGCAGTCGTGCGAGGCCATGAAATGAAGGTGTGGAATGTGCTACACCATGCACTAGAGTGAGGTTCCTCCGAGGTTGCTCAAATTTTATTTATAAACCACTCGAGAAAAGTCTGGATGAATGTTTCGCCTGTACACTGCCTCTAGTTTCCATCGCTTCAGAGGCAACAGCAACTAATGAACGGGCGATCCTCTTCTTGCGATACGTAGCAGTGTGCTGCTTGGCCGCTGCCGCCATTTTCTGCCGAACGCACTTGCACGAAGACAACCCCTCATCGGCAGCTACAAGAGAAGTTTCGACCTTTTATTTTGTTGCGACAGCAACACTACGCGAGTCGCCGAGACATTTCGCGGAGCTGACGAAAGGCCATACTGCGCATGCGCAAGGAGCAGTGACGTCACATGGCGCACAGCTGGCGCGCCGCCGCCGTCGCTGCGCGGGTCTCAGAGGTGCTGCCGCCGCGCTCGCCAGTTGCGCATGCGCAGTAGCGGCGCATAGCTAGCGTGCCGGGGCCGCCGCCGCTGCCGCGCGCTCTCCATCGTCGCTTTCTCTCTCCTCGTTGCCTTTGCAATCCTCCAGGTTTAACCAGAGCTAAACAACTGCTAATTTGTATAAACTATGAAAGGCCGTGGTCAGCCAAGAGAAACTAAGAAACGCCAGGGTCAGCCAAGGCAAACAAAGCTAGCCACTAGAAAGCTTGTCCATAGCGAAACTAGGTTAGCCAGAGGTAAAAAACCTATCGCTTCCAACCAGGTTTAACCAGAGCTGAACCGCAGCCATTTTTTTGAGCTACTGAGCAAAAAAGCGTATTTCCACTGACAGTTTCACCTTTTTCTTGTTTCTAGTATTTCGAAGCGCATGGCAATAAAATAGGGCTTCAACCTTCTTTTCCTCGAACTATATCTTGTTATCACATGGCGCGCGCACGCTCGAGCCTCCAGCGCGCAGGAGGAAGATCGGACACAGAGAAGAAGCTACGCCCGGCACAAGGCAGGCACAATGAACGCCCGCCTCGCTTCTGCCGCCAGCGGAGGAAGCAGGAGCCGAAGATTCGGAGCCAGCCCTGGGCACATCATCTCGGGTAAGCTGTGCCAGCCATATACTCTCGACGGAGGTGCGGAGTGGGAAACGTCGCGTTATGTCATGAAGGGAAGGCGTCGCTTCAAGGCAGCAGCGTATAGTTCGGGTCTGTAATACCTTGCGTCCTCTCGAGTGCTGGGAGTGTCGGCACGGGTGCACCTGCAAAATTACTTAGCAGTCTATTAACTAGTAGGCGTTAGCTGCACGCGTCACCATGGTGGGCCTTGATCCTAACGCAGACAAGGCATTCGGTGTTGGGCTCTCGAAAGTGTGCCGCCTTGCGTGTTGTGGCCTCGGCGACCCTTAGTGTGCGATAGGATAGGAAAGACTTTTGTTGCTTTGGAACGGTCTTGTGCTTTTAGCAAATGAGAAAGAAGAGGTCCATCTTCCCTCTTCTTACAGGGTCAGTGCCACTATTCCAGGGTGCCGCTGAGCTTCGCTGCTCGTTGGGCTTTCGGGATCAGACCTTGTCGACAACCCAGATCGCCGCTGGAGAGCCGGCTCTCCCACTGTTCCGCACTCGGTTCTTTTACGAAAGCTGTCGTTCTTACTGCATTCCCACTTGATGTGGTACAACGATGCTTTGCTACCACACCACGGGCAAATGTCCCAATATTGCGTCGGGTAAATATTGCGAAGGATATGCAGGTTTGGGAATGTTCCTGTCTGCAATCTTCGCCAGTACACTGCCTCTAGTTGATTTTGATCATGATGAGGCGGCGGATAGCGGATCCGTACCCCCTTATAGTAGCTGAGAATGTCTGAGGACGTAGGGCCGACTCGGTCGGGTAGATCGTCCGATTGGGAGGAAGCTCGGCTCGTATACCCTCGAACTACCTCGTCGGCGCGTTCGTTCCCCGCTATGTCGGTGTGTCGTGGCACCCAGTAAATGCTCTCTGTGACTTTCGGTGGGGTCGCGCTCTGGAGGAGCCGGAGCGTGGCGCCACCTATGCGGCCGTTCATGTAGCTACGGCACGCTTCTCTCGAGTCTGTAAGGATGGTAAGGGACGTGTTGCTTCGATAGCCGACTACCGCCGCTAGAGCAACGGCCAGCTCTGTGTGAGCTCTCTCGCTCCCGGGATTATGAGGTGAGGCACTGGAGTATGCCTATCGCTCTCGCTTCTTTCCCATGGGGGCGCAAAAACCGCCTCGAAGTAAATTTTAAAGCGAACGAATTTAATGCCTCATCGTTGTCGACAGAAGGTTGTCAGCAGAAGCTTGTCAGCAGAGGCGTCACGCTTGTGACGGGTGTCCACCGAGATATGCGAGACAGTTGCTGCGTAATTTCCTTTCCTCAAATACAATTTTCGCTTTCTTCATTACGGCCCCTGTTTCTCTACTGCGCCATTTCCTTTCCTCAAAAAGCGTTGCGTTCAAACGGCAAGGCATCGCGCCAAACCGATGGTAGCGTTCCGTGGACTCCCTGGCAGCGCTACAGAGAGAGAGAGAGAGAAACAACTTTATTCCCATAGATTGGCGGGATTTAGGGCAGGTGGGCTTAGTGTGGCCCCCAGGTGGGGGCGACTTCCTGGGCCCACGAAATGAGTGCCAGTTGGATGCTCTTGTCTGGCCTTCTGAGGAGTTGGTTCCATCCGTCTTCGGAGGGAGTAAGGTTCGAGGGGGCGGATTTCCCGCGCAACCCCAGAGGATGTGAGCCTGGGTGGCGATTTCTCCCTGGTAACAATTTTGGCAGACGGGGTCGTATTCCCCGTCTGTGATGAGTGAAAGTCTAGAATGGCTAAGGATAGAGTATGTCTGCAACCTGCGGAGCAAGGTGGCTTGCGCTCGATTCAAGTCGGGGTGTGGAGGCGGGAACTGGCGTCTCATCTCTCTGTAGAGGTTGGTAATTTCGGCAAAGGTCTGGGGAGCCTCGGCAAGATCGTCTGGGTCCGTGGGGCCGGCCGCCCGGTTGGTTAGTCCTCGGGCTAGTCGGTCGGCCCCTTCGTTTCCAGAGTTTCCCGCGTGGGCGTGTACCCAAACCAGGTTGATCTTATGGTCGGGAGTGCAGCCGCGAAGGATGCGTGCAGCGGGGTGGCAGATAAAACCTGCCGAGTAATTTTGTATTGCTCTTTTGGAGTCGCTGAGGACTGTGCGCGTACGTGGGTCAACGATGGCCAGCGCGATGGCGGTTTCTTCTGCCGCTGTCGGAGAGTGAGCTACTACTGTGGCAGCGGTGACGAGAGTAGACTGTGGCGTGGTTGCACAAGCCACGTATGTGTTTGCACTTTGCCGTGCAGCATCTACGTATATTGCGTGTTCGTCGGCAAGGTATGTGGCATCTAGTGCTTGGGCTTTCAGCTGACGGCGGGTATCATGGCGGCCAGGCAGCATGTTTTTGGGGATTGGTTTTATAACTAGGCGGCTATAGAACCCTATCGGAATGGGCGTCGTGGGGTGGACGTCGCCTATGGGGTTGATGTTGAGACGGTCAAGTATGAGCCGCCCATGTTAAGTGCGGGAGAGGCGGTGGATTTCGGCGGTCTTGTGTGCCTCTATGAGTTCTGTGAGCGTGTTGTAGATGCCGAGTTGGAGGAGGTGCTGTGTGCTGGCGTACTGAGGTAGCCCCAGTGCCGCTTTGTACGCTGAACGTATAATGCTGTTCACAGCTTCCTCGTCCTTCCGGCGGAGGTGATAGTAGGGGTAGGAGTAGACTATCCTGCTAATGAGGAAAGCTTGCGTGAGCCGACAGAGGTCATCCTCCTTCATACCTCTGCGGCGGGTGCTGATGCGGCGGATAAGGCCGTTGATCTGATTGGCTGTGGTGCGGAGGCGCTGAATGGCCTCCGAGTTTTTCGTGTTGTTCTGTATTAACATACCCAGAACGCGGATGGTGCGGACCGGAGGTATGGGATGTGTGTCGACTTGAAGCACAATAGGTTCTTGCGGGTCGGGGACGGGCAGGCGAGCTCGTCTGTCCCTGATGACTAGTAATTCGGACTTCGTGGAGGAGCATGTGAGCCCGTTCGCCTGTACAAAGGAGTGTACTTTATCGATTGCTGTTTGGAGGGAGTTTTGGATTTCCCCGTCAGAGCCAGAGTCGGTCCATAGGGTAATGTCATCGGCATATATTGAGTGTTTAATGTGAGGTATCTCTTCCAGGAGCGGAGGGAGGCCTCTCATTGTAGTGTTGAAAAGGAACGGAGATAGGACTGCTCCTTGTGGTGTTCTTCGGGTGCCTAGTGTGATCTTCTCGCTGTGGAGGTCTCCAATGTGAAGTTCTGCTGTACGGTTATGAAGAAAGTCGGCGATGTAGTTGTACGTGCGAGTGCCTACATTCATTTTTGAGAGGTTTGCCAGGATGGAAGCATGTGACACGTTGTCGAAAGCCTTGCTGACATCTAAGCTTAGGATGGTTCGTGTAGCTCGGATGGGTCTCGGATCGAGGATGTCGTGTTGGATTTGCCACATAATGTCTTGAGTGGAGAGGCCGGTTCTGAAGCCGATCATAGTGGGGGGAAAAATGTCCTCTTGGTCTACGTGAGTCTGGAGTCTATTGAGTATGACGTGTTCCATGACCTTTCCCAGGCAGGACGTGAGCGAGATGGGCCGAAGGTTGCCCAGCTCGACTCGTTTGCCTGGCTTAGGTATGAAAATCACTCTGGCATGCTTCCAAGTGTTTGGAAGGCGACCCTCATGTCAGTGTTGGTTGAAGAGGTCCGTGAGTGCCTCGACGGACTGATCTTCGAGGTTACGAAGCATCTTGTTGGTTATGTGGTCGTCGCCAGCGGCCGCGGTGGTTTTAATCTGGTTGAGGGCGGCGCGGACTTCTCCTGCCGTGATGTCGGCGTCCATGTTTGTGTTCGGAGCACCCTTGTATCCTGAAGGGATGGGAATTTCAGTGGAAGTATTGATGTATTTGTCTTTCAGGGTAGCGAAGAGTTCCTCATTTGTTCCCTGAAAAGCGTGTATGACACGGGTGAGATTCTTGTGAGATGTGGATTTGGTGTGAGTTGGGTCCAGTAGATGTCTGAGCAAGAACCACGAGTTTCTGCATCCTAACTGGCCGTCAAGACGGTCGCAGGTTTGACGTCATTGCTCCTGACTCAGTTTGACGGCGTAAGCTTCGATCTCTCGCTCGAGGCGAACGAGACGAAGCTTGAGGGGTCGATTGTGTTTTTGGCGGAGCCAGCGAGCCCTAAGACTGCGCTGGGCCTCCCACATGTGTATGAGTTTGGCGTCGGGAGAGGGGCCATCCTCGTTCTGGGTAGTCGTGGAGGTGGCATTGGCGGTGTCTTCGAGAAGCGAGTTTGTCCATGCGTCCAGGTCGTCTATGGGGGCCGAAGTGCGTTTGGCGCGCACGTATCGGAAGGCGTCCCAGTTAGTGTGCCTGATTGTTCGGTTGGGGGCTTTGCTGTGTGTAGCCGTGAAGGTTGTGCTGAGAAGATAGTGGTCGCTACCTATGTTCATGCCGAGGTTTTCCCAGCGTGCGTCTGGGATGTTGCGGGCGAAAGTGAGATCGGGGCAGCTGTCCTGTGTGACACTGTTTCCAATGCGAGTAGGCCTGTCGGGGTCTAGGAGTAGTGTCAGGCCCAGTGTTTGGGCTGTCTCCCACACTTTGGCTCCCTTACGACCGCATGCTTTGCGGGTGTAGCCCCACTCGGTATGCGGCGTGTTGAAGTCACCTAAGATGAGTAGCATCCCTGTTTGTGCAGTCGCGCAGGCCTTACGAACGAGGGTTGCCACTCGTGTGCTTTTGTCGCTAGGGGGGCTGTAGACGTTGAGGATGTGGAGCGGGGCTTGTGAGCGACTGTTCGGTAGGACCTGTACGAAAGTGTGCGGAACCTCGGGGTAACTAAGGTCTATATGATTGGCTGCTAAATTTCGGTGGACCAGGATGGTGGTGTTGGGCCGGTGGTCTGGTGTCGTTTGTTGGTTATATGCGGCGTAGCTAGTAAGTTTCGTGTCCATGTATGTTTCCTGAAGTGCGATGATGTGGGGGGTGTGCGGCTGGGCCTGCAGGGTGTGCTCCAAGGCTCGCCGCTTCGCCTTGAAGCCCCTGTAGTTCCATTGCCAAACTGTGAAGGGGGAGCTAGCCATCGCGTTTCCCGTAGGGTTCGGGGCGCTGTGATAGCGCGACGGGTGATTTAAGAATGCCGCCTGTACGTGATCGCGCGGTTGCACTCTCCGATGTGGCGACAATAATGGGTGCTGGGTAGTTAGGAGGGGTTGTCGCCTTCAAGGGGGTTGCTGATGTCGGGGGATTCGTGAGAGTATCGAGTCTGGCATGAAGGGTTTGGATGTTGGCTGCCATTGTGGCGCAGCTTTCTATTAGACGGTCAATGGTGGGGGCGAGTCGAAGGAGGGAGCCCTCGAATTGGGCCATTCGCGCATCAGCTGCCTCGAATTTGGCATCTATGTCTGCTTGTGAGGAGGGGGGAGGTGCTTTACGCTTCGTGCGCTTAGGCTGCTCAGTGTCCATGCGTGGATCACCTACAGGGTCGGATGTGGGAGCGTGAGCCACCTGCTGCGGTTGCAATTTGGGGTTTGCCTGTGCTGATTCTAGGCTATGATTTTTAGCGTTTGCTCTGGCCAATTGTAGCTGTAGTTCCTTGACCATGCCTGCCAGCTCCCTTACCTGTGAATCTGGTGGAGAAGCGGTGACTTGTGCAGGAGTCTTCCATCCAACTTGTTTGGCTGCTTTGATCTCCGACCGGGCTTGAGAGCTGGCCCGAGAGCTGCGTGAGGCGGATGTGGAACGGCTGCGAGTGCGGCTGGAAGGGCTGTCGCTGCCGTCGCTGCCAAGCGGGGGGAAGGAGCCGTCCCGCAGTAGGTTGTGGTCGCCGCGTTTGCGGTCTCGGGACCGGGACTGGCGTCCGGTTGCCGAGTTGGAGCCGGTATCGGTGTCAGTGACCGACGGGGAAGACATGGACCGAGTGGAGGACGTGAACCGGTATTTGCAGCTTCTGCTGCCTGTAGGGTGGGCGCCTTTGCAGACGATACATGAGGCTTGGCACGTGGGCGGTTGGCCAGCTGGAGGAGGGTCATGGGCTGCGCCACAGCGTCGGCAGGTTGGTTGTCGCGGGTGGGGGCACACAACCGCCCTGTGGCCTAGCTTCCGGCAGTTGAAGCATGCCTCCGGACGGCTTTTGTAGGGGAACACCTCAAAAGTGAAGCCGAGGTACCTCACGTAGCGGGGTAGCTTGGCACTGGCGATAGTCACCACGAAATGTGTGCGGCCCATGCGGCGTGCGGCGACTACGGGGAGATCGAGGTTTCGAGCTTGGAGCTCAGCGAGGATCTCAGCGTCGGTCTCGTGACTGTAGGCTCTGTATTTGATTCCTCGAACGGAGTCATCGGGGGCTGGGGCGTACGTGGCTACCCGGATGGCATTGGAGTCAATGGTTAAAGTTTGTATTTTAGCATACAGGAACGCCCGTTCTTTGTCCGGTGTGCTGATGGTGAGTGTTGTTTGTGGGGTGGATGCGGACTTGGTCGGCGGTGATTGCAAGGCGGCCGTCGTTCTTGGCGGCGTTGTAGATGGCCATCGCCAATTTGGCCGGGCCGACTGCGTTGAGGTCGACGGTACCTTGCGGCCGGAAGACAATTTTGTAGTCCTCTGTAGGCAGGCGAGGAAGTGGTCATCTTTTAGTCGGCGGTGGTGTACGGCCGCGGGATCGTTGGTCTGACAGGACAGTGGTGGCTGCAGGCGTTTGGGTGTTGGCCGGCGGCGTTGCCGGTGGTGGCGGGCGTCTGTAGCGGCGTTGCGTTTCGAGCGCCGTCCAAGTGCCATCGGCCAGCTCCGCGGCGGTAACATCCGTGCCGGTGACTGTGTACTGCATCTTTAAATGCAGGGAAGCGCCGTCGAGGCGTAGCGGACGTCGCCGCCGCAGGTGGGAGCAGAGCACGCACTAGGCGTGCTGAGCCGTTAGGGCTAGCTCCCGCGGTCGGGCGTGGCCGCAAATCGGCCGTAAAGTTGAAGACACTCGCCTGAAAGTGGTTAAAAGTCCCACAGGTGACGCCGGATGGGTGGCGGGCCGTCCTGTGAAAAATTGGTGGCTGTAAATAGCCGGAAACTGGTTAAATCGCCGGAAAATCGCAGACCGCATATAAGATGCGTCCGCTCGCTCCGAGCGCAGTCGGCGTTCCTGGCAGCGCTACAACACGCTGTCGCGTTCCACTGCCAAAGTCGAAGCTTAAGCGTCATTAATTAGTAGTTAATTACTATTTAGTCATTAATCAGTAATTGGTCGCGTAATTTCTCATTGCTTAGTAATTAGTCATTCATTATGTGTGACGTCATCCAGTCGTGAAATAACCAGTGCCCCAGAGGCAGTCAGTGCGGAAAACGCTTTCGCCTCTATACGCACCTTAGACAGTCCGCCTCTATACGCACCTTAGACAGTCAAAGTGCCCCCTGAATTTTTTTCTCTCACGAGAGGCCGACAGGATAGCTCGAGGATACATTACTTTCCGAGCTTCCGACGAGACCGCGGAACTCGCGCCAGCACCCAGGGAATACTCGGCCATACTACAAAACTATAGAGGCAGAAGAATGCGATATCCCCCACCGCACAAATCTCTCAGCAGATAGGAAGCTGTCACTTGGAGACAATTACAAACAGGCTCTTTCCCAAACCTACATATACTAAACAAAATGCACCCTACGATATACACGAACAAATGTCCCTGGTGCGACGAAAAACCTACACTATACCACATCACATGGGCCTGCCAAAACATAGACGTGGTCCCCAAAATACAAAACCCGAGTGCGGAGCAGTGGGAGACTCTGCTGTCCAGCGACCGCTGCGAAGACCAACAAGGTCTGTTACAGCGAGCTCAACGGGCGGCAGTGGCCAGCGGAGCCCTGGACTGAGGGCAACCGACCACTGGTTAAAGGCGGACGACTTCGACAGAGAAGGCTCCTGGGGGTAGAACCAAGACGTCTCTGAAGAAGCCCCCAAACCGCAGAAGAACCATTACTGTAAATAAAGTTTTCCCTTCCTTCCTTCTCACGATTTTGTTCACTGCGGCTGTTGAAAGTGCAGCTGAAAGGTACTGTCGGGAACGAAATCTCAGGGTAACGTCTTCTGCAATCGAAGCCGGTAGCAGCGGCTGGAGACTACACTCGTGGAGGTCAAAGTAAAAATTTTGTCCTTTCACTTCCACAAGTGTGCTCGCACGGCGGCAGTTCCTAATAGAGCTAAGGTTACGGGGCACGCTTTCCAGAGAGTTTTGTCTGCGAATGTACAAGTGCTTCTTTTCAGCTGTACGGCTCTACCCATTCATGGTATGAAACCTATCTGTAGCACCTCTAAAAAGTAATAAATGGTTCTTGCATGAAGGTATCGGCATGTAGAACGACGTAAAATATACGATATACATGATTTGAAACGGCTTTATAAGCCATCAACTCAAAAATTCAGAGGGGCACTTTGTTGACCTAAAGCGCGGAGAGTCGAAAGCCTTAAGCGCGGTGTTGCTGCTAGCGCCACTGAAGTGTGGTTACGATGTTAAGCGTCGCCTCTAAGAGCGTCTTGCAACCCTACCAGAGAGTCCACAGAACGCCATTGCCCGTTCGGCTCTACCTCATGATTGTCGGTAAATTAGTTTTTGAGGAAAGGAAATGTATTTGTCTCGCATATCTCGGTGGACACCTGAACCTCGCCTTAAGGGAAGGGAGGAAGATGGGAGTGAACGAAGACACCGTATTCACTAGACGCGCCTTTATTCATTCCGAACCATCGAGCTGGCATGGCGGAGTGGGTACCATGCTCGTCTCGCACTCCTGAGACCCTGGTTCGATACCCGAACTCGACGAAATTCCTTCTTGGTTTTATTTATCTGGTCTGACAAGAAGGGTTAGTTAGGCTGATTCGTTAATTAAGCAGTGAACTAAACTCTCTCCCACTTAGTTGGAGCATCACTATACGATCACTTTAATTCGTTGCAGGGTTACTAGGAGGAGGAGGTAAACTTTATTAAAAAAGAGGTCTTAGGCGCGGATTGGGGTGACGTTCCCCTCCCCGCGGTGGGCTCTTCTTCTAGGCCGGACGCCAGGTGGCCGACCGACGATGTCGTTCGGCGACCTCTTCGGCTCGCTCTGTGACTCGAAGTTGAACCTCCGGGTCCGAGCTGAGCAGCGCGGCCTCCCACTGAGATTGGGTAGAGAGCTGGAGACTGTGCGATGGCTTGTCTTGAGTACATGAGTATAGAATGTGCGGTGTGTCTGCCTTTTGGTGCCCACAGAGAGAACAGACGGGGCTGTACTGCTCCGGGAACCATACGGAGTACATGTACGGATTAAACAGTGTCTGTTTGGAGCTGCAGCCAACTGACTTGTTGTGTTTTACTCAGGGGTTTATGTGGTTCTTGGAAGATCTGTCTTTCTTTCTTGAAGTGGGTAGTAATTTCTTTGTAGGTTGTCATTCGCTCCTTGGCCGACCTGAGCTCGGGGTAGCGCACCTCCCGGTTCACCACGAATCCTCGGGCAAATTGGTGTGCCGCCTCGTTTCCAGGATGGTCCGAATGGGCGGGGACCCAGATCAATGTTATCTGGCGGGTATTGGAGATTTTTTGTAATATTTTGATGGCTGCTGAGTGGGCCCTTCCTTTTGCAAAATTTCGAATTGCTGCTTTGGAGTCACTTATGATGTATTTGGCAGTGGTGGAGGTAATCGCTAAAGCTATGGCAGCTACTTCGGCCTCCTCCGGAAATTTTTTTTTATCTATTGTCGCCGATGCAAGGGGTGAACCTCGATGATCGACAACTGCCAAAGAAAAGGCGTCTCTGTCCGCATGTTCTGCCCCGTGCACGTGCGCCGTGTCTTTCTGAACTGAAAATCTTTCGTGGTGCCCTAGCCTTTTTTCTGTCCGTATCGTAGTGTGGATGCATGTTTTTGGGCAGAAGAGGGACTGTTAATTGTTCGTGCACGTGTCTTGGAATTGGCAAGGTGTGTGTACGGATTCCTTCATATGGTATTCCTGCTTTCTTTAGGATGAAACGTCCCGTTTCAGTGCCTGATAGTCTTTCATATTTGCGGTGAGGTGTGCTTCTATCATTTCCGCCAAGGTGTTATGAATTCCTAACTGTAATAGTTTTTCATTTGGAGTATGGCGAGGGAGGTTGAGCGCAATTTTGTAGGAGTGTCTAATTAGAGAATCCAGGTCGTCTCTTTCTCCCACTGTGAGGGTGACGTATAGTGTAGTGTATTTGACTCTGCTAAGAACGAAGGCTTCTATTAGTCTCCTGGTCTGGGCTTCTTTAACTCCTCCTCGCCTATTCGCGATGCGTCTGGTGAGGAAGGAGGTTTGGTTGACAGTTTCTCAGTTTCTTAATTAACATGTCGTTTTTTTGGTTTGACTGTATCAGCATTTCTAGGATTCTTAGTGTTTCCACTTCTGGGATGGCTGCCCCTTCCGCGTAGATTTCGATCTCAGGCGCTTTATTTTTCCTTTGACGCTTTGGGTGTAGGATGAGGATTTCAGATTTTTGGGGGGAACACGCGAGTCCCGCGGCTTGTGCCTCCTCTACTACTACATCTGCCGCTTGTTGTAGTGTATCTTGTATTCTGGCGATACTACCGTTGCTGGTCCAAAGGGTGATGTCCGCGTACAAAGGGTGTTCTAGGTCTGGGATTTTTGCGAGTGCGTGTGCCATTTTGATGAGGGTTATATTGAATAAGAAGGGGGAGAGGACCGATCCTTGCGGCGTTCCTCTGTCTCCTAAACTAAAGGTGTCGGATTTGATTGCGCCAATTTGAATTTTAGCCGTTCTATCGGAGAGAATGTCCTTGATGTAGTTAAACGCTCTTTCGCCCACATTCAACGCTGAAGGAGATTCTAGGATTGCTTCGTGTTTGACGTTATCAAACGCTTTTGTTAAATCTAGAGCTAGGATTGCCCTGGTGCTCCTTTCTTGCTCCTGATATAGGACTTCGTTTGCTAGTCTGAGCATCGTGTCCTGTGTTGATAAATGTGGTCCAAAGCCAATCATAGTGTGTGGATATAAATTCTCTTTGTGCATGTGAGACTGGAGTCTGTCTAGTATGACGTGCTCTATCAGTTTTCCTATGCAAGATGTTAGCGAAATAGGTCTGAGGTTTTCGAGCGCGAGCTTTTTGCCCGGTTTTGGGATGAATTTAATGATGGCATGTTGCCAAGCCGCTGGGAGTTTTCCCTCCCTCCTACACTCGTTCGCAAAGTCTGTGAGGGCTGTGATGGAAGCGTCGTCTAGGTTTCTGAGTGTATTATTGTTAATGCCGTCTTCTCCCGGGGCGGATGTCATGCGTATCTTATGGAGGGCTGCTCTTATTTCCGCTATTGTTATGTCAGCGTCCAGGAGGGGGTTAGGTTGTCCTTTATAATCTGGTAGTGACTGTGTCTCTCGGGTTGTGCAGAAGTATTTCTGCTGTAGCGTGTTGATAATATCTTGATCCGTGTCTGGGTCCATGTTTAAAATTTTCGTGATTTCCCTTTGAGTCGTAGCTTTGTTTGATTCCGGATCAAGGAGATGACGCAGAAGATTCCATGTCTCTCTCGTGCCTAGATTGCCATTTGCATTTTCGCAGCTATGGTCCCATTGCTGCCTTGCGATTTCTGCGGAGTGGTGTTGAATTTATTCTGTGAGTGTGAGTATTCTGTTTCTGAGTTTTTTGTTGTGTTTTTGTTTAAGCCATCTTTTTTCTAGGCTTTACCTTGCCTCCCACATGTGTGTAAGTCGGCTGTCAATCGCATTTACGCCTAGGTCATGTACTAGTTCTTTAGTGGCCTTTCCCATATCTGATAGGAGGGTTTGTGTCCACTGTTCTAGGTGTGTTATCGGTTCCTGATTTTGGTCGCGGATCGTCCTAAGTTTGTCCCAGTCGGTGATCTTGTTTTTTCTGGGTTGGGGTTTGAGATTGCCAATGGCGATTTTTGAGATGCTATGTTATAATAGTCACTTCCGAGATTTTGTCTGGTGTTGCTCCAGCTTAAGTCTGGGATATTTTTGCCTATCGTGAGGTCCGGGCACGTGTCCCTGCCCACGCTGTTGCCTATCCTGGTAGGTTGCATGGGATCCCTGTATTGGGTTAGCCCTGTTTGCTGGATAAAATCAATTAGGGCCGTGCCTTTCTTAGATATAGTTGCGTGTCCTCATTGCACGTGTTGAGCGTTGAAGTCGCCCACAATTAGGGTTGGGTTTTGTCCAGCAATTTGTAAGGCTTTCAGTATAGCGGCTTTCGCTGGTCCAGCCTGCGCCATTGGGGTGGCTGTATGCGTTCAGTATGAACAAAGAAGAGGAGTTTCTTTTGCTGGGTAAAATTTCGATTAATATTCAGTCGCGCTCTACGTTTTCAATGTCGTGGTTAACCACGGTAAGGTTTCTATGTACCATCGTAGTGGTTAAAGGTTGTTCTGTGATGTTAAATGCCAAAACTGCCCGGTGCCCTGGCAGTTTTAGTCGAGATATTCTGGGTTCTTGGATCGCTATTATGCCAGGTTTTTCGGATTGCGATTGAATGTGTAACTGCAGATCTGCTTTTTTGTTGCGCATAGATCTGCAGTTTCACTGCCAAATAGTTATGGTTTTAGGATTGGCCATTTTGCTGGGATAGGTCGATTGGCGCCCCGTGATCTGACGGGGGAAGCCGACGTAAAATTTCCTGTAAAATGGTCTCGATTACCCCGAACTTGTGATTTACATCCTGTATGTGTTGTTCGAGTCTTTGTGATAAATTGTCAACTGTTTGTGTTATGTTATCGAGTTTCTGACTGTGCTCTTCCACTTTTTGTTCGAGTTTTGGGACTCTATCCTCCAATGAGGGATTTCTAACATCAGCTACTGCTCGTGTTTTGCGAGGTGTTTCTTCCTTGCTTACTACGCTTACTGGGATTTCGACTGTTGCGGACACATTAGTTTCGATTTTTGTAACTTCCTGCATTGCAAGTGGTTTTGGAGGAGGGTTCTTAGATTTGGCGGGTGCTTTTAGTTTACTGTTTTTCTGTTCCAAGTGTTTGATTCGGTCCGTAAGTATTTGAATGTGGTGTAGTGCCTGATCGAGTTTAGGCTGCAATAACTGCAGCTCCGTCCCCTTTTCGTGAGAGGCCACTCCCGCCCAGCTCACCTGTTTCGGTCCAGGGCTCTGCGTCCGGCTGCTGGTACCGCTGTCACCTCCACTGCGGCTGCTGCTGCGTCCACTGCGGCTGCTGCTGCGTCCGCTGTCAAAGGGCGGGAAGGAGCTCGAGCGGTCCTTCCTTTTGGTGGATGTTGGGTCGTCGCTGGTCCGGGATTTTGATCTTGACTGGTGCTCCGACGTTTTAGTGTGGGGTCGTTGAAATTTTTCTTGCAGCTGTTATCGCCTGTACGGTGCCCTTCTCCGCAGACAATGCAGACTGGGTCGCAGATTTCTTCCTTGAGGTGCTGGTTGCCGCAGTACGGGCACAGTTGTTGCGGTGGCTCCGGACATACGTCTCTTCTGTGTCCGACTCTTCTGCAGTTCGTGCACGCCTGTACTTTTCGAATGAAGGGGTAGACCAGATACAGGACGCCGAAGTATACGATGCTATCTGGCAATTCGTCCGCGTCGAAGTGGAGCAGGAGGGACTTTGATGTTCTTCGCATGGTTCGTGCTTGGACGATTTCAGGGTTTCTTTTGCGAAGTTCTGTCATCATTTCTTGCTGAGTTTCGCCATCATAAGCCCGGTAGATGATGCCCTGCAAGGCCTTGTCCTGAAGAGTGATGTACGACGTCATGATGATGTCCTTGCCTTCCATCTTGATTTGTTTGACTGCGACGTAACGTAGTGCGTTTGCCTGCAGCGGCGTCGATATGGGGAACACACTCTTTGTACAGTTCGTTCTGGATTGGTCTTTGTCAGCTTCGGTCGCGGTAATGCCGCTCGCTGATGCGATAGCTTGCCTGATGGATTTCTCGGTGTAGCGCGTGACATCTACGCCACCCGTTGGACTGTAGATGATTTTATAGTCTTCCTCGGGTAGTCGTGGAAGCGGTTTCTTAGGATGGAGTGGAGTCTCCGGAGAGGCTGCGCCTTCGACTTTTCGGTCTGCTTATTTGGCTTCTGAGCTGTTAATGACGCAGCTTTGGGGTCCTGATTACGGTAAGACACAATCATTTTGCAATCGGGCGTTTCGAATTCGTCTGCGGAGGCGTCCGTCCAAGCTGCGGCGTACTCCATGACTGCCGCCGTGGCGTTCGCGCCGCGCCAGGCCTGGCGTTCCGGTAAGCTAGGGCGCCGGAGCGACGCTGGCTTTAGACAGTCGGAGCTCGGTCGCCCGAGCTCCGATTTGCTTAAATGAGGTCTTCAAAGGTGCCTTATAGACTCACGCTTCTTGTCCGTGTGTCGGACTCGAAGTATCCTGGGTTGTTTCCTTGCAGAAGGTGCTCGAACGCGGAGCCCATACGAAGCACATGCGCCTCCGTTGGCCCTCTGGCGGGAACTCCCATGGTTACTAGCCAAAGTACAATGGGCCCCGTTTGAAATTCGCGCACTGTGACGTCACGACAATTTCGACCTATTGAAAAGCGTGACATTTCGGTCGACAACTCTTGCTTACAATGATGAGGCATTAAAGGCTTCCGCCTTAAAATAACCGAGGTGACTGTCACAGATTAACGCAGTGTAGTAACGTAGCAGTGATGGCAGCGTGGCAGTTGAGCACGCAGATACAATGAAAAGCGAGCTGTTTATTCGGTGATGAAATTGACTATGAGGGACGCCGTTGTGAAGGGCAGCTGAATAAAGCGCCATCACCTGGGGTTCTTTATAGTGCCCTGAAAACGCACAAAGGCTGCTTTGGCTGTCATTGTGGCCATCTCAGCAGGGATTCGATCCCGCGACTTCGAACTCAAGAGGGGAAAGTCATAGCCTCTGAGTGTTCGCGGTAGGTTTCGTCGCCGATACTAGTGTCCCCGAAAGAAACAGACCTCGGTGGCTGCAGTAGCGACGCGCACTTGGAAGCCATCGAAATGACCGAGTTTTTTGGCCAAGCTTTTAGAGACATGACTCAGAAAGTCTGGATAATCGGCGTATTTGTTCTTGAAAAGTCCTGAATGGTGCAGAATTATATTAGTAGTACAAGGCCTTTATTAGACCCTAATTTACAGGTCGAGCATGTCGACCGCCAGGGCGACCAGAAGTCGCTGTTTTTCCTCCCCTTCTGTGCCAAGCCAGTCGAGCCAGGTGGTGATGGATAAAGAAGGTGGGGGGCAGGAATCCGACTGCTGAGCAGCATAGAAGAGGCATTGGGCTAGGTCCGCATAGATACAGGTGCAGTTGGGACAGGAAGGGTCCGATCGATAGCGATAGAGAATGGGGCGAGACGGGGGGATAACTGCATTCATTTGGATGTGGCGAAGAAGGCGAGCCTCCGGCACCGTGAGTTATGGATGACGGGAAGGGTAAAGGCGTTTGTCTAGACGGAGCTCGAGGTAGACCTCTTTTATGTTGTGGCGAAGGGTGAGTCTCCCACCGTCCTCCGAGGGCTTGGGCCAGGGGATCAACGGTGCCCGGAAAAGTGTGTCGCGGGCGAGCTGTTGGGCCAGCTCATTGCCGTCAATCCCTGAATGCCCAGGGACCCAGCGGAGGAAAACGATGGAAGGCTGCAATGCGGAGACCGTTCGTTCGACCTCCTCTTGGAGAGAAGGGGTTAGGGTGCGTTTCTGTATGTGGTGTATAGCGGCTTGTGAGTCTGAGTGACTGTGTACTCTTGAAGAGAGGGAAGGAGAGCAAATGACTGGAGGGCATGCGCAATGGCGAGGACCTCGAGGGTCAATGCATCCGGAGGGTGTAGATACGGCCCGCTGGTGTGGGTTTCAGGAGCGGGGAGGTGGGGATGGTACAGGGCGTAGCAGCAGGAGCCTCGAGGAGCCACGGCGGCATCCATGTAGGCTACACCCTGGGTATCAAAGAGAGGTGAAAATGCTGCGCGGCCTTATGACCACGGCCGGTCGTGCAGGACGGAGGACATGTTGGTCGGGAGAGGGAGGATACGAAGATTGGGAGCCGGAGTTGGAATAGGAGAGGTAAAAGGGGCGATGGGAATGGGCGAGATACTCGCTTGAGTCAGTAACTACTGACCCTGACGGGTTACAGAAAGCCGGGCAAGCTGCGAGTCACGATGGAGAGAGAGAAGAGAACGGAGAGGATGAAAAATACCTATGGCAAAGATCTTAGCGGTAGAGGTAGTGATAGGGAGGTTGAGAGCTGCCTTGTAGAGGCCCACAAAGGCAGTCTCGAGAGTGTTAAGTTGAGTGAGTCTGATTGAAGGAAATGCAGGGTGCAAAGTAGAAGACCTTGTTGAGGGCCAGCGCTTGGGCAACGGCGCGCATGAGCCTCGTGGAGACGTGAGCGACGAGTGGCCACGCGCCACAGGAGGTGAGTTACCGAGTGGCAGGCGGTGACAGCGTGGTGGAGGGCTTACACGTTCTTGGCCGCATGCAAAGGGAAGCCAAGAACTTTACACTGCGTGACGACAGCAATGGGAGAGCCAGAAAGGTGGAGAGAGACGAAGTGGTTGTGTGAGCGCTGCGCTGGTATGAGGAATGGTTGAGAAGGAGAAGCTCGGATTTTTCAGGAGCAGGAGAGAGGCCAGCGGTGGTGAGAAACGAGTCAATGAGATCTAAGCCACGTTGCAGGGTGTCTTGTACGTGACCTGGAGAGCCCGGCGAACACCAGAGAGTGATGTCATCGGCGTAAAATATATGATGCAGGTTGGGAATTTCAGCTAGCTGGGAGGCGAGTCGGGCCACAGTAAGATTGAAAAGGGTAGGAGAGAGAACAGCACCTTGAGGAGTGCCCCGGGTGAGGTGGTGGGGGTCGGACAGATGGGTGTCTACTCGAAAGCGAGCCACACGTTTAGAGAGGAATGAACGGATATAAGAGTACATGCGGGGGCCACAGTCTAGGGAGTCGAGTTGGGAAAGGATGTGGTCGTGGCAAACACTGTCGAAGGCCTTGCGAACATCGGCGGTCACAAGTGCGTGAATTTGAGGGGGGGTAGGTGAAAGAAAGGTGTGCTGGAGAATCGTTTGGTTTGGTTTGGTTTATGGGGTTTAACGTCCCAAAGCGACTAAGGCTACGAGAGACGCCGTAGTGGAGGACTCCGGAAATTTCGACCACCTGGGGTTCTTTAACGGGCACTGACATCGCACTCAGAAACATGTCCTGTGCACAGACGCGGCGTCGGAAGCCGATGAGAGAATGGGGAAAGAACTCCCTCGCCTCGAGAAAATTATAGAGGCGAGTCAGGACCATTCGCTCAAGGGTCTTACCAACACACGATGTCAGGGAGATTGGGAGGAGGTTAGAGAGAGAGGGAGGTTTGCCCGGCTTTGGAATCATAGAAATGAGGGAGGAGGTCCAGGAGCTCGGTAGGCAGCCGCTGTTCCAGGCCTCATTGTAGGTTTGAAGGAGAAATTCTTTGGCGCAGTCAGGAAGGTTGCGAAGTGTAGTATATGTAATGGCATCCTCACCGGGAGCCGAGCGTGTAGCATACATACTTTGGAAAAAGCTGCGATCCCTTGATGCCAAGTATGTCAACGCTACCATTGATAAGGTGACCCATGACGGAAAAGATTATGTAGGAGAAAACTTAGCCGAAGCATTTAACACTCATTTCACACAATATGTTCAACCTGCATCTGAACTGCACCATAGATATATCTCTAGGTGCCCTGCCACTCTTTTCCTTGCACCTGTTGATGAAAGCGAAATTATACAAACATTCCTTGAATTATCAAACTCCACTTCTTGTGACGTCAACAACATCCAGATTCGCCCAGTGAAATATATCATTGAATACATCTCTACTCCTCTTGCTTATATATAAAACCTATGTCTAGAAACCGCAACCTTCCCCTCAGATATGCAAATAGCAAAGGTGACTGTCCTGTATAAAAAGGGTAATAAGAATGACTTTGGTAATTACAGACCAATTAGTATTCTTCCAGTATTATCTAAAGGTTTAGAAAACATCGTGCTAATACGAATGGAAAAATTTCTGCAATCTCATAACATAATTACTAGTTCACAGTATGGATTCAGACAGAATAAATCAACAGAGCTTGCCCTTCTTCACGAAAAGGAATATATATTAGAACATTTTGAAAACAAAATGTTAGTACTAGGCATATTTGTGGATTTCACGAAGGCGTTCGATAGGATTCGTCACAGTATTCTTTTGGAAAAGCTTGAACTTTACGGGATACGAGGACAAGCTTCGCATCTCTTGAAATCTTATTTATCATCTCGAAAACTATATGTTCAGATTAGAAACTTCAAATCATCACAACGCTCAGTTAATACCGGTGTCCCTCAAGGCAGCATCCTTGGCCCTCTGCTGTTCAATCTCTACATTAATGACATTGTAACTATTGACACTTCCGCCCGCTTTATCATTCATGCCGATGACACTACTATCCTTATACCTGGTGATACCTGTGACGATCTAAACATGCATGCTAATCGCATATTAAAGAATCTAGAGGAATGGTCAGACTCAAATTTTCTTTCAATAAATGTGTCAAAATCCAAAGCTGTAATTTTCCGTCCGAAGAATAAAACTTGTAGTGCAGAACTAGCTCTCTCTTATAAATCACAAGAAATTGAAATAGTAAAATCATTCAAATCACTTGGTGTTTATTTTCACGAAAATATGCTGTGGGATGACCATGTCAGTCATGTCATGTTGAAGACATCTAAGGTTATAGCTTTTCTATCACGCCACAGACATATTTTACCACAGACAGTCAAACTTCTCTTATATAATTCCCTGTTCTGTTCACACCTTAACTACTGCACATTAGTGTGGGCAACAACAACACATACTAACTTACACAAGATATTAGTACTTCAGAAAAAAGTCCTTCGTATAGTTTATGACTTGCCCGTTAGACACACAACTCAGGATTTGGTAACTAACCTCAACATTATCACCATATTAAACCTCTATGCTTACAGACTGCTGCGCGTGTATACAGTTCAGCAAAAGCGCCATGTCGACACCATTTCCTCTATGGCTCCTTTGCGTCAGTCCGATTCACCATATCCACATCGCCACAAACCACAATGGGTTTTACCATTCAAAAGAACTAGCTACGGTCGTCAAAGACTTAATTACCAACTACCATGTTTACAAAACCAGTTAATTGAAGCAGGCGTAAACCTCCGTGAAATCACCATCTCCTCTCTGCGTAGTACGATTGTTCATTTGGTTAAGTGCTACGACATCAACTCCTGTTTTATGAATTGCTCTCCACCCTTTTTGTTATTTGATGACTGGTCGTCTACTGTGCTGATACCCCTTTTTCGTTGCTGATACCCCCTTTTGATTTCTGTGTATTCTGTTCGGTTACAGACATTGCTTATATTGATGATTTTGTTCATCTATGACTTGATGTTCAATTTAGTTCTTCGTTTTATGTTCTTAATGACTTGATGACTTGATGTTCAATTTAATTCCTCGTTTTCTGTCACTGCCGTCTGAACAGGAGAGGAGAACTCCGTCAAGCGGATAGCCGCTTTTTTTTCTCCCCTCCTCCATCAAATTGTATTTGATTTGGTGGAAATAAAGCATTATTATTATTATTATTATTATTATTCTTATTATTATTATTATTATTAGCAGCCAGAGCCGATTCGAGCTCTCGGAGAGTGAAGGAGTGGTCCAGATCGGGGATAGGTCCGCCTGAGTACATCGGGTAGAAGGGTGCCAATGGGGGAGGGAGGTAGTGGCGAGCTGATCAAAAACATCAGAGGGAGTCCCCTGAGTGAGGGCTTTAGCTATGGTGGGAGCAAGGGCAGGCTGAGTGCCAAGGAGGGATTTGAAGAGAGACCATGTTGATCGCGAATGCAAAGCAGAGTCAAGGCCAGAGTCAAGCAGAGTCAGAGTCAAAGAGCACTCCAACGAGAGTGCTCGAGTGAGGCGCAGTTGGTGACGATGTCGGCCCGCAGAGCAGTGATCCGGGAGGATAGTTGGGCATTGTGGGGTTGGGAGCGAAAGGAGCGTTGAAGACGTTCACGGCGACGCCATAAACGGAGAAAATGAGGATCTTTGTCTGGGACTGTGTGACGAGTGCGTACGCGACGGCTACTGGACGTGAGCGCTGCAGTGATGCGCGACGTCCAGTCGTAGGATTGAAAGGAGTCGGAGGCGAGATTAGTACGGATGGCGTGCCAGTCAGTGTGAATGACCGCATGACATCGAGGGATGTGGGAGAGAGAGGTGTGAATACGGACCAGAAAGTGGTCACTAAGAAGAGTATCGGCTATCACCTGCGAGTGAAAGGAAAGTGAACCCCGTGAGAAAGTGAGGTCAGGTGTCGTGGGGCGCTGTGAGGCAGTGCCCGCTCGAGTAGGGGAGCCAGGAGTATTAAAGGTGCACTGAAGAGGAATCTGAACTTGTCTTTTTGCCGCGCGAACTCGATCTACACGTTCCTAGCATTCTTAGAAACTGCAACTTATTGCCCTGTATGGCCGATTTCCCAAACTAAATCGAATTAACGGCCGGCTCCCGCCCTTTTTTTTGAATTCTGCCTCCTACGGTGGGCGGAGTCGACCAACGCGTGGAGTGCCTTTCACCCAGTCCCGTGGCGGCTAGCCGCTCTGCCATCGGCGGAGTAATACGTAGTAGTCCGTAGCAGCAAAATAGTCCGCGCGTATTTTTATTTCTGCGGGGTTATTTTGCGGCTATATTATCTGCGAATGAAACTATTCATTCATGGAAACCTAAAAAACAAAATAAAGCGAAAGCAAAGCCTCCACGGAGCTGGCTGAAAGGAACTTCACGCGTTGGTCGACTCCGCCCATCGTACGAGGCAGAATTCAAAAAAAAGGGCGGGAGCCGGACGTTAATTCGATTTAATTAGGGAAATCGGCCATACAGGGCAATAAGTTGCAGTTTCTAAGAATGCTTGGAACGTGTAGATCGAGTTCCCGCGGCAAAAAGACAAGTTCAGAATCCTCTTCAGTGCACCTTTAAGAAGGATGAGGTGGCGTTCCTGGGCAAGACAGTGGAGGAGGCGGCCGGGTTTCAGGGTAGCCCCAGAGTGTATGAGGGGCATTGAAGTCACCACCAAAGAGGAGATGGCAGTTAGAGGGAAGAGAGTGAGGGAACTTGCCCAGGGCAGAGAATACAGAGGAGGTGACAGGGGGATTGTATAAAGACAAAAGGGTGAGTGAGACGCGGGAAGAAGGGTGGTAATAGACCACACCAACCAAAATTTAGGGAGGGTGGAGGGGATGTCAAGTGGCTCCACGAGCACGTCGCTGCGTACATAAATAGACGCAAGTGGTGTGGACGTAGTGGCATGGTAGGCGCGGTAGCCTGGGACAGTGCGGGCCGTCCGAGTCTCCTGGAGAAGGAGATAATGGGGCAGGGAGGGGCGGGTGAGGAGATACTGGTGGAGGGGGGTCTTATTATGGCACAAATTTCGGCAGTTCCACTACACAATCTCGAGGTCCTCGCCGAAAGCCATTATGATAGTGTAGATATAGTGGCTCGTGAGGGTACGCGTTCTTTCTTTTTGGCCGGGGGCAGTGACTCATGCAGGGAGTGGAGCCCAGTAGTGAAGGATTCCAATTGCTTTGATTGTGCTTGGAGGGTGGTAAGAATTTGGAGAACCGATATCTCGAGCTGGACCAAGCGAGTGTGGTGTGCCTGTGTGGTGGTTTCGACAAGATAAGCCAAAGGGGCGACCTGGGCGGTGGAGGAGGGAGTGGTGAATGTGGCAAGGTGTTCATTTAGCTTTGTAAGCTGGGAGGTAAGAGAGGCGGTGGTTGTCTAGAGGGTTTGGGTCAAGGCATGGATCTGCTGTTGCAGGTCGTGGGAAAAGAGTTTCTGCTCTCGCTGCTGGCGTTCCAGCATAGCGAGCCGGAGGTCGAACGAGCGGCTCTCCTCTGTCAGGAATGTAGAGGGTGGTGTGGGGGAAGAGAGGGACGCAGGGACCGAGGGTCCTTTAACTATGGCGGCATAGGAGCCTGGTGGCGACATGTTTGGAGCTGACGGAGGTTCATGAGTAGAGGAGGAGGAGGAGGAGGTGGGTTTCACGGCCCGGCGCAAAGCTAGGCGTCGGAGGTATGCAGCTTTGGTGCACTCGCGTTGTTTAGCGAGGAGGAAGGGGCAAGTGGGGTCGAGGGAGGGGTGGGTGTTTACCTGGCAATGAACGCACCAGGGCTGGGCACATACATGAGCGTAAGGGTCGGCGGGTAGAGGAGCAGCACAGCGACGGCACTTAGCCGGAACGCTGTGCTGGGGGCATTGGTGGGCGCGGTGACCAAGAGCGAGACAACGGGTGCAGGCGAGAAGCTTAGGCTTATGGGGGCGGCACCGGAAGGCAACGCGTTTAAAATACACAAAGTGGGGTATGACGGTGCCAGCGAAAGTTATGAGTGCCGACTGAGTGGTGTCCATCATGCGAGCAGCAAGTATATCGGTTTTGAATGATTCGATATCATGCATGAGGTCATCAGGGGTGAAGTGGCCACCGAAGTTATGGATGACCCCGAGTCATGAGATGGGAGGATTAGGGGCATATGGTTTTATTATGATAGGCTTACCATGAAGCTGAAGATGCGTGGTAGAAAGTAGGAGGTGGGCGGTGAGAGGAGAATGGGTTTTTAAAAACAAGGCTTTGGGCTGGCTTGGCCGTAAGGGCGGCCTCTGCGCTGCTCTTGGCGGAGCGTTGTGCAGCGGAGGTGACTGCGGCGAGTACGTCGTAGAGAGGTAGCTTGGGGGTGAGGGTACCAGGGGGCAGCTGGATGGCAACTGTGATGTGCTCGGCGCGGGGTCGGGTTGCGGAGGCAGGATTACGGTTGGCACCGATGGTGCTCCAGCCGATTTCCGGGGATGGAGTGTCGTCTACCGGGGCGGCCGTAAGGTCCAAGTTTGAGTCCTCAGCCCGAGTCTCAATCTGCGAAGCGGGTGCCGGGCTGCAGGTCTCGGTGTCAGTGGGACATGTGGCTGTAGTAGGTGCAGCGGCTCCAGCGGCGGCGATGAACGCAGCCTGCTGCGACGCGTCTATGGCCCCGAAGCTCTTGGCATCCCGGGTAGCAGTGAACGCTGCGCCGACGACGAACGCTGCCGGCTGCGCCGCGGCCGTCGATCCGGTGCACTCAGCGTCGATCACGGCGTTGAATGCGGCAGGAATGTGCTCGGTGGCGAGGGCAGCATTGAACGTAGCCATTTAAGAGACAGCTGTCGGCGTGGTTGGAGCAGGCCCCGCGGTGGCGGCATCGGTGGGTCTGGGCTGCAGGGGCTCCGTCAGACGCTGCATTGCGGCGGTGCAGGCGCGGCGCGTTAGGGTTAGAGAGGCGCCGCGCTGCTTCACAGTTTAGGAGATGCTTATAGGGCCAGTTCGGCAGCGGGCCGTGATGCCGATGGTTTCCACGTGCTTCGGAAGCCTTCCTGAAGCGATGGAGTGTAAATCCAGAGGCGGGCGAGACCCTGGACCAGGCCAGGGGCAGGTTAAAGCAGAGCACGATAGGCAACCAGCTATCCAGGGTGGCGCCCTGCAGAATTATCGACATTAGTTGATGGGTTCAGGCATTAAAAAGTTAGGTGGGAAGGTCACATTAAGAAATATGCAGGGATAAGGCGGCCGCAGCTGCACGGGACAGGGTTAATTTGAAATATATGCAGAGACCTTTGGCCTGCAGTGGGCGTAGTCAGGCTGCTGCTGATGATAATGACGTATTTGTGATTTGTAACCATTTAAAAACAATTTTAATTTATGGTTTATAAAATGTTCTAGTGTGTGTTTGGTTGGAAAGTAGTACTCTTTAATACATAAAAAATTGCTTTCACTCAAACCGGCGGGCAGCAGATCTTATGTCATCCACCTTGAGTCTTCTGAGGCTTGCTTGCCGTTAGCTTCCGGCCTTGGCCGGCCTAAGGTTTAACGACCTTACAGTAGCCTAAGGCTTAACGACCATACAGTAGACAGCCTGCCTCGCGTGAGAAACAAAATAATGATAAGGCCGCGTTTCGATGGAGGCGAAACGCAACAGGAGCGCGTGTGCTGTGCGATGTCAGTGCACGTTCAAGATCCTTAGGTGGTCGAAATTATTCCGGAGACCTCCACTACGGTACCTCTTGCTCCCTTTCTTCTTTCACTCCCACCTTCCTGCCTTCCCTTACGGCGCGGTTCAGGTGTCCGCCGAGATATGTGAGACATGTGCTGCGCCATTTCCTTTCCTCAAAAACCAATTTACCAATTTTTACCGAACCCTGGCGGAGACACATAGCACGTTATTTAAAAAAGCTAAAGTTAAAAGTCTATGACAATATTGCAGTTTCGCAGTGACCCGGCCGTAATCTGATCGAAAAACTGTGGAAGTCAATGCTCTTTTATTTTTTGCGCAGGTTTCATGACCAGCGGCTATGACACTGGAATCGACGCATTGTGCAAATCGACGCTGCCAGTAGCCGTCGTCGCCATTTTGCTCGCCTGCGGCGTTATATACTTGCTGGCGACCAAGTTGGGAGGCAAACCGCCGGTAACGGTGCGTCGCTGCGAGGGCCTGGCATGCAGCGACCCGTACGAAGCTCTGGAAAGCCTTCTGAACCACACCGTAAAACCATGCGACGACATCTACGAACACGTGTGCAGTCGGTGGACCTGGAACTGGGAGCACCTGGGATTCCTTCAGGAGTCCCTGGACAACTACCTGGTCCAGATGCGCGCCATCTTCGATAGTCCCAGCGCCAACGCCGCGGGAGCGGAGCTCGCTGGTGGCCTGCGGGCCGGCGGTGGCCTCTACTCGCAATGTCTGGCTGCGATGGAGATCAGGGCGCTCACCCTGGAGGAAGACATGTTTTTCTTCTTGCACAAGTTCCTCGTGAGTAGAATAACCGACAGCAGGAAGACACACGATGCCATGAAGGTGGGCGCGGAGACGTCGTTCACGTTCGGCCTTAACGGATTTTTGACGCTGCGCCCTCAGCGGCTCGACGCAGCCGCAGTGGTGTACGCATTCAAGGGCAGCCCTCTACAGACGTCGTTCCCGGCTGTGGCCGATTTGCAGCTCTATGTCAGGATCATCCTTGAGGCCGCCAGCGCGCCAGCGGCTCCGAGCCTCGCGACCGCTGTAGTGGCCCTTGACGGCATCGTTGTCGCGCATAAGCATCGTCAGAAGTTAGTGCACAGAAAGATCCCCGCAGCAGATCTTCACCAAGAATCTCCGGCGCTGTGGTCGCTCACTGATGTGCCGATGAAGCGCCTGACGGCCATGTCTACCCTGACCAGTGGATTCCTGCTCGTCCGCGACTATGAGAACACCGTGGCGGTGATTAGTTTCTTCGAAAGCGCGGCGCATGCCGACGTCTCGTGGTACCTAGTCGTTCAAATGCTAGCTGACCTTCTGCTCTTCGACTACATAACAAGGTTTGAGCTGAACGACAAGTGGAATGTGATGCGCGCCTGCTCTAGCGCAGTGAACAAGGCGGTGACCAACGTGTGGTCCTCCCTGACCAAGCAGCTGATGCTGAAGAAAACGAGCCACGACTACGTCTTTGACATCTTCGAGACCATCAAATCGACGCTCGCTTCCGATCAGAGCTACTTCATAAACTTCGTGGACAACAACACCTTTTACAGGATACAGGAGGCCCTCGGCGGTATTTCATTCGTGTCCAATGGGAAGCTCTTAGAAAGTCAGCTCAACCTCATGTTGAAGAGCGGTTCTTTGTTATCGCCGACCGAGAAGTTCATCCGCAACTACGTAGCCATCCGCCACCAAACCCGATCCGACTCGCTGATATGGCCACCGAACGTCTCCTGGGACATAGCCTCTATTCTGGAGATGGAAGCGAGTGCCTCCTACAGAGATGAAACATCTTCTCTGTACATTTCCACGGCGCTTCAGATCCCCCACGTCTTCTACAGGGAAGAACCACAGTATCTGCTCAACTACGGCTCCCTCGGGGCTGTGCTGGCGAGGGAGCTGGTGAAATCCGTGTCTCCTGTCGCCCGTTTCAACCAAGACGAGCCGCTGTGGTCCCAAGAAGCCACGCAGTCGTTCTTGAAGAACATGGTTTGCTACGTGGGTACCGGCGTATCCCAGCATGTGGGGAACGCGACCGAATTCAAGTTGGAGCTCTTTCTCTGGTTGACGAGTGCCCGGGTGGCGTACGATGCACTGAAGAACGACTTTTCCGACTCGATCCCCAAAGACCAGTCGGGGACGGCGGTGCAGAGGCAGTTCTTCCTGCGGTTCTGCCTCACCGCCTGCGAGTCGTCGACCGCCACAGCGGTGAGCGCGTGCCACAAGTGCATTTGGCCACTGGCCGAAAACCCCGCTTTCGTCCAGGTGTTCAACTGTCCGCAGGGCTCGTTCATGTCGTCGCATCAGAAGTGTAACGCTTCGGCACAGACGACTGCCGAGCGAAGTTTTTCTTCGATCGCGGCGAATAGGATGTTTTTATGACGTTACCTTTTGTTACACTGAGAAACATTTCTTGGACACCGTTTCATGTGAAATATTGGCGGAGAATTCAATAGTTTTCTTTTCTTCTACAATCGCATCCAGTTTTTGCCTGCCTAAGACTATACAAGTGCGTGTATGTGTAAATGATATTAGCGGGACTTCTTAAAATATTTATCTGATGAACTGTGGTGTGATAGCGCCGACGTGTGCAGATTGACAATTCTCGGAAGTAGCTCATCGGCCTTCAGACTGTATCATGAACTAACTGGAAATGCAGCACCATTTTTAGGCGCGTGCTTGTATTTTGGACTAATTGCTGGGTGAAGATTCAGAAAGCAGCTATATTCAAAGTGGACTTGCGTGTTAGAAGTGAAAATTTGCACTTCTCAGAAAGTACCGGCACTTACGCAATTGCAAAGAGCATTCTCTAGTGGTACTTAAATGTTATCTTATCAACGTTAAGGCAGAAATATACAGTATAGCCTAATGTTCGGATGTCGCGTCTTATAAAATTTTGTGCTTGCAAGCGGCTAGCTTCATTTGCAGCTTTGCTGGCTTGAAAGAAAATGGGTGCGTACACGAATGCACGTAGCCCATTTGCAATCGCGTGTGGGAGTAATATTTCTTGAATTTTATCTCATTAGTCAACAATAGTCGTCTTGCTGGTCCGCTCACGTGAGCTGGATTTCAGAAACTGTGCGTGGAAGCGGCGCTGACATGGCCGCAGTCTTTCAAATGCTACTCGAGTAGAACAACCAGAAAGCAGTTAGACATTCCTGTCCCCATTTTTTGGTACAGAATGCATGTGTTGTTCCAGATAAATATTCTTTCGTCTAGTTCCACGCTGCTGCCTGCAGGGTATCAGTCTCAAGAATCCGATAATGCAGTGATGGACATTTCTGTGTTCTCGAAGGAAATTTAGCAGCAATGTATGCACTGAATGTTTCTGCGTATTTTAAAGTGCACACACTGGCTTTTGGAACCTAAAAGGCTCGACAGGGTTAGGTATTGTTTACTGGACTTCGAGAATCCAGTGTGTATCTGCATTTGTAGCTAATAGTGTGTGCCAGCAGGAACACCCTAATAAACCACGAGGAGTCTTGCCACGCGTATGGTTGAAGCTCCGGGGAGGATGAAGGTGCCTAGAAGCGACGGAGGGAAGGCAACCTAGACCAAGGACGCCGTGATAAAAACTCGAAGGCGTCAAGCTGGCTGGTAAGAGCGTGAAGTGCACTGAGTGCTGCACGGAAGGTCAATTCCGCGCATTCTTATCTGATGTGTGACGTGGCGCGCATTGGTCTTGCGCGTGTCTTTTTCATTTTCATTAGTGTTATTTTATTTGTGGAGCGTGGTTGTCTTCCTTCAGTGCATGCTTTTCTTCATCTATTAGTTGTGTGATTGTACTTCTGTTTTCATGTGTACTTTCGGCCAAATGAGCGGAAGTTATTGTCACCCCCCCCCCCCCCCTTGCAATAATGCCCTCGGGCGCTGCAGGTATCTCTAATAAATAAATACCTCGACCACGCACCGGCATTGCGCATGCGCAGATCGTCCTAAGAGGGCAGGTGCTGGCCTGCACCTATAGCTTGTCGGAGCCATCTGCGTGAGCACATTACCACCGGTGGTAGCGGTGCGGGGTAGAAGTGATACTGCACGCAATGCTGAGGTTTTTTGCGATAATATGTCGTATAAAGTACTCCGCTCCGGCGGCCTGATTTTCACTCGTTATATTTACAACACTTTTCAGAGCGCAGCTATTCAGCGTCCGTTCTTGGGTGACGCCGTCGGAGGTGTAACCGAGCTCAAGGGGAGCGAGGGGAGGTCTAGCGCGCTTCCCTCCCGACCAGCCATAGAGATTCTTACTAATACCTAGTGGGAAAGCTGGCGTCCCGCCAATGGGAGTCTGCATGGAGCTCCCTCAAGTCCACTTCAACAACCATGGGCGCTCAAAGCATCATGGGCCGGTGAGCTGCCGACTGCTGAACCATATATTCCGTCGAAAATGTAATGCAAAAATAAACGCTGTTCGATAATCAAGAGTGCCCTAACATTCAATATTCTTTCTTTAATTTGCAACAAATGAGCAGTAAAGCATGTAAATCCAAAGTCTGCCAGAATAAGAAATGGCTAGCTCTCCCTGTGGCTAAATATTGAACACTACAAAAACGAATATTCCGTCCTTAACAAGGGTACTTAAAAAAGCAAGTATGCTTAAAAAATGTTTTTGCTTAAACACTTTAAGTTGTTTCTAAATGGCATTTCGAATCAGAGAAACCTATTATTGACGTCCTGTGCGGTTGCGTTTTCGCTACTATGGCGTTTGCAGACTACGTTCGCGCCAAAGACGTCTGCGCGCGGGGCGCGCAATTTGACGGCTCTTCTCGCTCTTCTCTCACACTTCTCTCAGACCTTGTTAAAGCTTTCGACAACGTCACCCACAAAGCCATTTTGACAAGCTTGTCAGAAATCAACCCCGGAGAAAGGACGTACAACTACATCCGATCCTTCCTCCCTAACAGAACAGCAGTGATAACGGTCGGAACAATAGAGTCTGCCCCAATCACACTAGGAAGTAAAGGAACGCCACAGGGCTCCGTCCTGTCCCCTTTCCTTTTTAACCTCTCCCTCATCAAAATTCCCCCCAAACTGGCACAACTACTAGACCTACATCACACGTTCCATGCAGATGACATCACACTTTCGGTAACCAAAGGATGCGAAGGCTACATAGAAGACACACTCCAAGCAGCAGTGGACATCATTGAGGCATGCGCATGGGAATCCGGCCTCACTTGTTCTGAGCAAAAATCTGAATTCTTCGTGATCCGTCGTAAACAAAGAGGTAGGCGTACCACTACATCCCCCCCCCCCCGCAAATAAACGTCTATGTTAATGGACGATCTGTCAAAGAGGTAGAGACCATGAGAATACTGGGGTTGTATTTACAAACAAATGGAAAGAATACTGACACACTCACTAAGCTAAAACGCACGGTAGAAGCGACGGCGCGATTAATCCGCCGCATAGCTAACCGCAGACAAGGGGTGAGGGAAAGAGATTTATGCCGCCTAGTGCAGGCCTTTGCACTAAGCAGGATACTCTATGCCACCCGTTATCTCAAATTTTCGAAAGCAGAAAAGGACAAATTGGATAGCATGATACGGCAGGCCTATAAGGCTGCGTTAGGACTCCCACTAAATGCCTCAACCGAAAGGCTTATGAGGTTAGGAATACATAACACCTACAATGAACTGAAAGAAGCCCATTTAATGGCTCAAAGAGCGCGATTAGCCAATTGCAGAACTGGCAGGAGTATTCTTACCAGGCTCGGAATTAACTTTCAACCTACGAATAACGATGCTAAAGTAGACTTACCCCGCGACTATAGGACGGCCCTACTAATCAAACCACTCCCCAAAAACATGCACCCCTTACACCATGAGGGTAGAAGACAAGCACGAGCCAAAGCCTTACATAAGAAATACAGACAGTGCGCTGCAACACTTTATGTAGATGCGGCAGAATACAAAAACACCAATGCCTTTGCAATTGTGGTTGTGAACGAGAATGGTGACCACATCGTCTCGGCGACAATCAAAACGAAATCCTCTGAAACGGCAGAAGAGGCGGCTATAGCCCTCGCCCTAGCACATACCCAAGGGAGCATCATCCTCAGCGATTCCAAAATGGGTATCAATAATTTCGCTAAAGGGCGAATTACAAACACCTCCGTTAGAATCCTTAACGCAACCAAATTCTCACCAAATTATTCCGAATTGATAGGGGTCCCAGCCCATTCGGGGAATCCGGGGAACGAGGCAGCCCACAATAAAGCCCGAGGTTTCGTCGACCGGGCAGTGGATGAGTCTGGCTCCCTGAATTTCACGAAGGACTCAATGATCACATATCATGATCTCACCAATCATTTTAAATTGGAGAGGAGAATTTTCCCCCTTCCAGACAAAAGACTTACTAAAGAACAAGAGGTTACGTGGCGTCGTCTACAGACGAGATCGATACGCACCCCATCACTCCTCGCGCACATTTATCCAGATCTTTACAACCCAAACTGCAAACACTGTGGCCAACGTGCTACCTACGATCACATCCTGTGGGACTGCAAAATAGAGCCATCTCCGGGTGATCTAGTTACAGCTCCTTCTCTCGAGCGGTGGGAGACCGTGCTGGCTAGCTCTGACCCCAGAACGCAAGTTTTGGCGGTGGAGTGGGCTGACAAAGTCGTCGAGGGCTATGTACTCTCGACCACTTACCGCGACCTCTTGCCAAGCTCTTCCCGGCGAATAAAATGTTTTACAAGCAATCACACTGACAATTGCGTTTTAAAACAACTCTGTAGTGCCACTCCGTGTTCCCGAAAAAATCTGTCTCGCACCGAGTAGCTCACCGGCCCATGATGCTTTGAGCGTCCATGGCGGCTGAAGTGCAGCGCCGCCAGCTTTCCCTCTAGGTGATAGCCAGACACTGTATGAGACCATCCATGCCGAGCGAAGGAAACTGCCGGCGCTCTCTCACAGATAGCGCCAAATTGCTGCGCACCCCCCATGCGCATCCGTCGTCCATGGCTACTACACGTGTGGATATAGGGTGGTTGAGGGAGATGTTGGGGGGGTGTCTGCGGCGGTGCGTAGAGGAGTGGCTTTAGCGGTGTGCGCACTCACGCTCTGCCACGTGGACGTGGCACCGCACTCCTCTTAGTTGACCGGCGGTGCTGGGAAATGTGCTGCATGCGAACGGCTGTCCGCGTCAGTCACCACGACACAGCTTTGTATTCCTAGTTTATGGTTCATGGGGGGTTTAACGTCCGAAAGGGACTCAGGCTATGAGGGACGCAGTAGTGAAGGGCTCCATAAATTTAGACCAGCTGCGGTACTTTAACGTGCACTGACATGTAAACCGTCTGCTTATGAATCTGGCATTGTTGGAGCAGGTTGAACATATCTTCATCCACTTATCTGACCGCAAAGTCACCTCAGTATATCGGAAACCACAACACCTACAGAGTTGAAACTCAAATTTAGCAGTTAGGACTATCGTGAGCATCCGTATATTTTTTTTTCTGAGCTTTCGAACTACACTGGTGGCCTGCATTCTTGTCCCCGTTCTCCTTATGCACCTTTGCCGGCTGTGAACCACGCTGATGAATATAACGAAAGCGACTTCCGGGACGCGTGGCCGACGGATTGGTTCGAGGTTGTCAACGACACCGAAACCGAAGACACCACCGGCCCACCCGGTGAGATATTGGACGATTTCCAGAGGGTGGTGTCCGGAGGTTCCTTCGATGTCACGAAAGATATTGTGGAAGCGCTAGTGCCTCCAGAACCCATCAGGGACCTGGCCGTGGAAGACGAGCGGCCGGGAAAGAGCAACACTCTCCTGGTGAGGGTAACTTGGACGTGGCCAGGAGCTCACCTGACGTTTGGAAAGGGTAAGCACTTTAATAAGAGACGTGTATTGTGGGGCTCACAGGCACTTAACTCACTTATTAGGTGCCGTATTCCTGGGCAGAAAACTGGGCAAGTTGGCGTCGAATCATGGGATAGTCTCATCGAAGGCATGACAGCAGATCAGGGAGAGAGGGGAGCATTTTAAAACTTTTTGCTATTGTTCTGTCATTGTTCGCGCTATGTTGCCGTATACATTCATGAATACTCCACAAAAACCGGGTTTGTTCTCACGCGTCCTCCATTATTTTGAAATTAGATATCCACCGCAAAGCACTTTTTATAAACACTATTGTAACCTTTTAAATAAAATGCTCCAGTTTACTTCACTGAGGCGAAAATATACACCGCCTTGTGCGCAGTATTTGTATCCGCAATCTCCACGGCACTATAATCCCGTAGTGCTGTGGAGAAGTTTAGGAACATTTAAAGAAGCTATTAGAATGGGCGGTTGTCTTTCGGGCTCGTCAGGTAAGCGTCTCATATCACCGTACTCACTTTAAATCGAATATCACACTGAATAGAAATCGTTCGCCCAAGAGGACAAGTTCACATTGAGTTAGCTAGTAGGCACACCAAAGTTGCGCAATGTCTGCACTGACGGGATACCAGAACTGTGATGTACTTGCGCCTTGTGTTTTCGGCAGCGTAACGAAGATACCAACTGGCCCCGACAGCTGCACAGTATTACTGCAGGTCTTTATTAATGCGAAATCGTTACTAGGCTATGTTCGCGGGGTCGTCTCACTAAAGCGTGTCATCGAAACGTGTCGGCACTAGTTGTGCGGAACTCTGGAGAGACAAAGTCAAACGAGTGGTTGTAACCAAAATACTATGAAGGGAGGATGCTGCGCAAAAAAAAAAAAATCGAAATCGAATGAGTAGTTAATTGGAGCCAAAAATGCCCAACAAGCAGGCAGAGCTAGACCAGAATATGGCGCCAATTTAGTAAACACCAGAAGTGTAGGAGCAGGTGACCAGAGCTGTGGCCGGATCCAACGCCTAGCGCCAAATTTGAAATTCCGAAATAGGTGCACAAAGTAAGGCGGAAAAATCGCGGTCTTAATGAGTTAATTTATGAATTAAGGACAGAAATGAAACAAGTAACGGATTAAGGGGAATTAGAGAGGATTAAAATGAATTAGGGTGAATTAAGGGGAATTATGGGTGAAAAAGTTAGGGCTTCATTATCATTTGCAATTATGGCAATTATGCGATTATGCTACTTGCAGTTATGGCAATTAATCTTCGGTGGTGGTGAATTATCGCCGGGGTTACTATGGCAACCCATGGCGTCACGTCATGTCGTCAAAGTAAGTTTCGCTGTGACGTCACCGGGGTTGCATAGGAGAGCGCCCGCCGTAGCTTCTCGCGGTCACTGTGACGTCAGAGGCATAGAGCGACAGCGCAACAAAAAAGCAACTTGAAATGAGTATAGGGCCTCTTCCGCTTCGGCAAGCCGCTCCAACGTCAGTCTTTCTGTCGCCTTTGGCGCATGCGCGTGTCGTGATCGTGTGCTGCGTGACGCGGTGATGAATTGCCCGTGGTATGCCGAGGAGTCGTCAGTGCTTTCGCATTATTCCAATGCGGGTCACCGCAGTGACCTCGAACGCTTCATTATAGGTAGCTAACTTGGTAGACCGTTTTTATACGAATCCTATCTTCCGTTTTTAAAAAGCACAACGCATATACAGGGATAACGGATAGGTACCCGGGAATTTTAATTTTTTTATGCACATACATATTGCAAAGTCAGTAAATTGAATTGGAATGAACCTTTGGACTACACTCTTAGTCTGGTTCCACCTAAGGATCCACTTAGTAGCTGGAACATTTTTGCAAAAAAGTTCCACCTATATAGCTGGAACTATGCTCCAGATAGTCCAAAATATGTGGAACAAATTTCCGAGGTTTTAGCCGGAACAGTGCTGCGCCTATATATCTGAAACAGCGTTCCAGGAATTTAGCAGGAACGCTGCACCATATAGATAGCTGGAACCCCGTTCCAGGTATCTTGTGAACCACATATTTCACTCTAGAGTTCCTTGCACGCAGTGCAATGTTTGTACAAACCATAGTAAAATAATTTTGTCTATATATGAACAAAATTATTTCACAATAGTATTGCATATGCAGTGCACTGCACACAAGGGACTATAGGGTGAAATATAAAGTTCACAAAACCCCTGATATGAATGAAATCATTCTGTAGTAATTCTTAGCAGATATGCTATATGCATATTCCTGTACCGTTAAACCACACTTCTTGCATCAAATTGACAGTATACAATCATGATTTCTGTTGGTTGGACACCTAGTCCATCAGCCAAACTATACAAATAGAGTCTGATGCACCCCTAAGTTCAAAGCTTGAGGTTGTGGGATGAGATATTAAAACTCTTCTTTCATCACCATGCAACCTAAAATCGCCTCCTGCACAGACAAATGGGCAATGATACACAGATATTATGCTTGCACTTCAGCAGTGTTGTTCATGGTTGATGAACACAAGCATCCATTACATCAAAGCTTTATTTCACTGCCACAAAAATACAATACTTAATTACTCGGAGGAAATTGAGGCTTTTATTTTCAAATATGACAGCTGTCTCTTAAGAAATGGCTGTGTCTAAATAAGTCGGAGGCCTTTAAGCAGACTCTTCTGTTTGAAGGATATCAGCCCTTTATCAAATTTTTCGTTTTGCAGCAGCAATGTCTGAACTAGTCCCAAAGCTTAGCCAAAAGCATGCGGATAAGAAAGGTCCAAAATGAAGTAGACAGCTAGGCACAAAATAAGGGCACTCTCCATAGATGAGCCGGGAGCCATGGAAATGGTGTTCTTCCTGGTGACGATCATCATCAGTCCGTCGTCAATAATGATACATGGGCCTGGTACGGGCCTGTCAGTGTTGCATCTCCCCTTTAATGCAAAAACAGTCCAGGCTATACGCAACAATTCATTGACTGCCTTGATACGATGATTTGCATGATACATTATTTCAAATGTAAAACAATAAATGCTCATTTAAATTACTCAACGAGGATGCGAAAGACACTACGTATGAATCACCATGTAATATTAGCCTAGGCCACTAAGTAATTTATAATTGAACTTTTTCTGTCATGCTAATTCGGCTTCAACAGCTGAACGATAGCTGTAACATCAAAAAGTGCTTTTGTGTCATGTGAGGCATGGAAAAACGTCCATGTATTCGCTGCTTCTTTGTTTTGATTTACTGCACTGCTGAAGCCAGCCTTCTTCAAGAACCACAAGGACAACAAATGAGGAAGCAGTGATCATACTGCAGTTTTTTCACGTCTCACATGACCTGCAAACACACACTGACGTCAGAGTCCTAATTCGGCTGTTGGAACCGAAACAGCACGAGAAAGAAATGCGATTATAAATTATTTATTAGTCGTAGGAGAACACCGGGTGGTAATTCATGCATAATAACGCCTCACACATCACCACAAGCAAGAAAACACGAATCGAAATGTTAAGTGTCTATAGTTTTTTAAGCTCAATTTTAACTAAGCATGAAAAACATTAATCACTGCCTATAATGATTTCCATTCTGCATTCTTTTGAATGTATACCAGTGAACACTCATTTGAATAGCTATTTTTTATAACAGTGGAAGAACTGAATGCTAGCCTCCATACATTCTTTGTCAAGAAAAATTCATCATTTATATTAAACAATAAAATAAACATGCACCACAGGTTCCTGTACATTTTCAGCCAAGTATTACAGAAATACCTATTATGCTGCCCAGGGACCCCAAATATTTTATGCATTTTCATTGTTGCTTAAGTCTATCAGCAGTAATTACAAAAGGATGCTGTCTTACCTGTGTGATCACACAGAATTCAGAATTTTTTGGTCGAAGATACCCATCCAGCTCCACAAAATCTCCCCTGTGAAGTGCCTGATGGACATCTCTTATCTTTCCATATCTTGGACTTTTGCTTTAAAAAGAATTTCTGCTTCAAGGGTAAGCTGCAAAAAAAAAACACACCAACTTAAGCACATATTTTACAGAAACTATTATTCGACCTTCGTAAGGAAACTGCCCATAATTTGCAAAGATATAAAAAATATTGACAATTTCATGAGTCTATAGGGACCTCACACAGCAAGACACCAAATGCAGAGATGCTAGGGCAAATTGCGAAATGCAGAATCTATGCTCTACCTTTCCTATTTTTACATAAGTAAAGGTAAGGCCACTAAAATGATCCAGATACTGCCGATCATTACCTGTACAGATGACACTTCTGTAATGCACTGCATATATGCTGATTCATTTATGTGCTCCAGGGTAAGTTACATTGAAACCACATCCTTGTTTTCCAATGCAACTTGCAATAGCTCTTTACAGATGAAGGAATATGCAACTAGTGACATGCACTGAGAAAAGTGATCACTACCAGCAACAGAACAGTTTATCTTTACTCACAGGGAATGTGCTGAAGTGCTTTGCAGGTTGCATTGTGCTATGAAGCTTGTTCAAAATTCTTGACAAGAACCAAAAGCAAAATAGCATGCTCTTACCAAGTCTGCATTCAATAAGTAGGCAGGCAGCTGTTGTGGAGTCTCAGCGTTATGAGCCGCAAATGTTACATGAAGAAGGGCCTTCATTCTTGTCAGGTTCAAGTGTCCAGCATCAAACGCAGCATCTTGTAGTGCCTAAGTGTGAGCAAAAACTTTTACAAAATTCATTTCAATGAGTATTAGCAAAATCACACGGCAGCCGAAAACTGTGTGCACTGCAATCCCATGATTATTTCAAGGACATTGCATATCATTGCAATGCCTTTTACGTCACTGCAAGGTCTTGTAATAGCAGAGTAACATTTGAAGCTGTGCATTTTCATCATCAGGTATACTACTGAGGTAGAAATCATTTATTATAAGCAAAGAAAGGCTACTGTTACCTTCAATTCAAGCAGGGCATCATTTAGAGAAACAGCTGGCTGAGAAACATCAGCATTGTGAAAAATAGATGCAGCGGCTACTTTCTTTGCATGCAGTTCTCTTGTTTTCTTTGCCGAGCTTACAGAGCTAATGAATTTGCACTGTGGGAAAACCATAATATGAAAAAGCTAAGTGCATCAATTTAGTGCTTACATTTCGTACAATCCTTTAAACATAAGTTCGGCAAGGAAACAAAACACATTTAAAAAGATATCTTCATTTCACAAAATAGATCTAATCTAAAGCTTACATTATATATACAGGAGCTTTCAAAATTTTACTTTTTCAAAAATATAATATAATATAATATTATATACCGATATTGCATGCAGTTACCCTTGGAATATCAAAAGCTTTTCAAATAACAAGCATTCCTGACAAGCATTCAAATAACAAGCACATACTTTATCACATTTTCCTCATCGCCCTGACAACTGGTTCAATATGCCATTGCACGCAAAGAAATCACATTTACGCTGCGTCTACAAAACAGATCTACGATTCGCACCGTATTTGCTACAACAGGAATGAACACTAAACCAGATAGCATACAACCAAACTTGCGCACGCTTACATTACCTGGACGTACAGGCACAGGATCATTTCGCTCACCTTTTTGGAGCCGCTAACTTTTTAACGAGGGAAATATAAAGGGCGCTATTAGCTATAGTATACATACTTCAGAATAAGAACGATGCCTCAGGGCTTGTCAATCGGCACTTTCTACGCTTGATATAGGCACAGATCGAGCTTTACGTAATTAGAAATCCAGAACTGCAATCCGCCCGGCACCGGCAACTTGCAATCCACAACCACAGGAAACTATAGCGTATGGTCCATTTCGTTGCGGAACCCGAATTCGCAAGGTCCATGACGAGCGCGCGTAAACCTGACCGCACACGTAAAAAAGCGCCCGGAACGCAACGGCCGTGAACGGCGCCGGCCGTGGAATTAGCAGCTCCTGCTACTTTAAACATAACCGCCGTACAACTGAACAGCATTCCTAATTGTACGGCGGTCATAGCTGACAAAGAATTTCTGGCAATATCTTTAGTAACCGAGAGGAGGATTCTGGCAGAACAGCGAGCGCTATCCGCAAAACTGACAACGCCATTGCCCGCGTGCGTAGCGAACACGTGCACATTTGAATCTTCCAACCGTTGGTTCCTGCTCTAACACACAGGCGCGGCATAATGACTAACCTAGCAGGAGCACAAAACACACATGCGCCACTAATTAACCGTACAGTAAATAAGAAAAAAACCACCTACCTTTAGCAATTTTCAGCGATCCAAAGGACACGGCGTCCTCTCTTGGCGGAAGGTACTCAAATATCGCGGCGTAGTGCGGAATACAAAATGAACGCAAAAATTAACGGAGCTCGCCGCCAGTGGCGCGCGAGAGAGATATTGTATCAGCGCTGCGGGCGCCTCAGTTGACGAAGCGGTGGCGCTGTGGTCGTGTTCGTGGCTCCGAGAATAAAAATCTGTGCTCTCATGAGGGAGGAACTTTTCTTTACTATGGTGTTATGTTTTTCGGGCTCCTCCATGTCCGGGGCCGTCGGCGCGGGTCATGGCGGGTTTCGTTGCATGCACATGAACGTTAGTTGCGTCATACTACCGAGCTCCGTACGGGCTGTGTGTGCGGGCGGTGTTGACGACTTTGTGATGGATCGGAAGTAATTTCTGCTGTCTGGGCTCAGTAACATGAACTAACACTGCGTAGCACAGGGCTGTTTTAGCATTTTGCGGGCACCTAAATCCGCACGCCGCTACCATGCATGGTTCAGTGCCGCGATTTTGGAAAGAGCGTCAGTGGCTCTTTAATATTTCTGCCGTTTCGAGCGTAATGGCCATGCATTGCATTCTTCCGGTCCCTGCTGCGCTTTAGGTGTGGGTATCGTGGTATACGTTTGAAATAAAAAGAAAACTACGGTCGCATTGACGGATGTGTGAAGCAACGGATTTGTACAATATCCAAGCTTTCTGCTGCAATGATATGGAACTCTTTAACTTTAAAATATGAAATGGATGTTTTAACATCCTATACTAAAATGTTACGAGAAGTTGCAAGACGCCCTGCTTATTGCGTATAGGGGGCCTTTTATGTGCTGTGGCCGTGGGTGCATAAAAGGCGTTTATAAGCTAGAGCACAATGTGACGCTCAAAGACGGTAAAAGGTCATCATCTATCCCGCTCCTTGTTGAATGATTTCGCGCGCAGACGTCCTCAAAACACTCAGCGAAAGCACGGGGCAAAAGCAATAATAAAAAATAGGCGAAAAAATGCGACGCTTCAAGAATAACTAGCTGTGGTTTAAACTTTGGCTAACCATGGTGAGAAGCTAAAGCTTCCTTTGCACGCACACTGCCGAACGAATTGTCGGTAAAGCGTCGATGAAATGCACGCGTAGCCGAGTCGTCACACTCGCTGAGTCTGATCACAAAGTCAGTGTTCCGGCGCTCCATCTCAGTTGAAACCATCTCCGCGTCCAGTGCCGAAGTTGGAGAAGCCTTCGACTCTGCGTCGCTGGTTAGTTAAAAGGTTAGGTGGCCTCTCAGCCAATAATCAGTTTAGCCCGCCGCGGTGACTTAGTGGTTATGGTGCTCGGCTGCTCGGCTGCTGGCGTAGTAAAGCTTTCGCTTCAGAAATTCAGTCCTGAACAGGAAGCGAACCCGGGACCACCATTATCTGCGGGACAGTCGCTCTTCCAACGAAGCTGACCGTGGCTATTGTTGATGGTATGGCGAGGCCGAATCGATCCACAAATATAAGCGAAACCGATTCTGGTGGCGTATATATAAATATAGCAGCGCATTGACCCATAACAACAGTATCCTCGTGGTGCATTACACTGCGGGGTGTAGACAAAGGTTGCAATGCAGAAAATTCTCAAGCGTGCGGTCTGAGATCTTATGTGGAACGTGTGAGAAATAAGCGGATCAAAATAAGTTCAACAACAAGCAAGTTCCACTTAAACCTGCATGGTTTGCTGCGGGACGGCCTGTTCCACATAAAGAAAAACAAATATAAATGAAAAATTCTTATGGTTCCACATAATTAAGTGTGATCCAGATAAAATCCCCCTTGTTCCAGTGAAACTGGTGAGCTAACTCAATTTATGTGGAACATAAGTGGAACCAGATTAAGAGTGTAGGAGAGAAATGGTGCGGGAAACCGCTAGAGCAGCGGAGAGAATTATAACTTCGAAAATATTTGCGCTTGGTCAGAACGGACGTATCATTAGAAAAAGTGCTAGCTCAAAAGACTGCGGCATTGAGGATCATTTCGTGCGTCAGAGATGGAGTTGTTTCCACATGCGACAATTCTACGCGTGACTTGTTCACTTCACAAAGGTGACGAGGCTAATCTTTCGATGTTCGGCACGTTATCAAGCGCAGTATTTCATCGACGTAAGTATGTAATGGACGTTAACATAACTATTTGGGAAAACGTTACTTCAGGTTTTAACCCTTGACGAAATAATTGATGTCAGCGGGAAGCCAGACCCTCGTGGCATCCTGACGAAGAATGAGTCCTTTTAAAGTTACGTCGTGAAATATAAAGAGCCAGAACGGTCACATGACGTCTGTGAAAACATGGCGAGGGAAACGAAAGCAAAGCGCATCTCTCAGTCTGTGGCACATATTATGATGACGACACACTAGATGGTTTCCTGCATCCCCTTCAACCACGTTACTTTTTTCCAGCTTCCTCCGTGGATGTTCGAGTCGGAAAACAATTCGATGACCTAAAATCTGACTTCGAAAGCCAGGCTCAAATCACGGAAGCCGACGTAGTCGAAGGCAACCTGGACCCACTTCCATCTGGAGGCCGGCATTCCGCCACTTTGTCGCTCCCGCGTACCTTCTCCTCGCTTGGGCAAGATGGCGCCTGGACGTGGGACGCTCACCTGGCAGCCCGAGTAGCTTACAGTGATGGGCTGAAGTACGAAACCTCGAACGTTGTTTTGGTGACTTACTACCCTCCGGCTGGTAACCCAACAGTGGCTACCACCGCCAAAGCCACAGCGACAAAGGCCACGACGACGCAAAACTCGACGACAAGGGCCCCTGACAAAAAGGTCACGACAACGCAAGCTGTCGATTCACCAAAAGAATCCAGTGAGGAGTCGCCTTTCATTGCGCCGCCCTTATTCTGGGTTCCACTTTCCTGCATCGCAGCGCTGGTCGTGATCGTCATCGTGGTCGCAGTATCGATGATGCTGAACCGCAATGAGGAGGAGGAGACAAACCGCACGGAAGGACAAGGGACCAGCTTTACATCACAAACCTAAGCAAAAATTAAAAAAAAAAACGGTTCTTCCACCGTGGGAGGGCTCCTAAATGTCCAGGAGCCCTCTGGCCGCCGCCTCATGCCTCGGGTTAGGGAGCAGTCTGCGCTTGTTCGTCGCCTCAGCAGAAAACAGAGCTACTACCAGGAAGAGCGAGATAGGTTGAGGGCGGGCCCCAGGGCCGCTGGTTTCGGGCACGCCCACGGATAATGTTAGAGGTCGGCCGCTGGGGCCTGAAAGGTGGAAGAGTTATTCAGTTGTATCAAACCCAGCATAGCCGCTTTCACCCCCCTGCGAAAGGGCTAACCAAACGTGAGGAGCGTTGGCTCCGTCGCTTATATACCAAGACGGTACTGTACCAGACAGTGCTGCAATATTTCAATACGGCTTTTAATGGGGAGTGCCCGCCTTGTGGATGCGCGTGCTGGGATGTGCACCACATGGTGCGGGTGTGCACCTTTAACCCTGCTTATACCCCTTACAATCACCTACCCGAGAGAGCTGGTAGCCTTTGTTGCTAGACAGCCCTACATTAGAGAGCCAAGGAGTCCTCCTCGCTAGGCCCCGAGCTGCCGTGGAACCCACAGGGGTCCCTGACTGAGGACCTCTCCTGGAATTTGTAAGGGGCTGGCCCTTATGGCCAGTCCCCACTCTATCCTGTAAATAGCCTAAATAAATACTACCCACCACCACCAGCAGTGAGGTGGGTATCAGGCTGGATGCATGCGGCTCACTGCTACCGGCAAAACATGGGAGTTGGCCCGGCGCTGCCTCCACACTGTGCTCTCGCGTGTGGAGGGAGTGGTGTGGCTTTCGATTGGGGAGCCTACTGTCGCGGCAGCAGGTAGATTTAGAAAAGGTGGCTCGAAACTTTGGGGGTTGGTTTCATTTTTCTGGGAAAGGAAATGACGCGGTAGCTGTCTCACTTACTTCGGTATACACCCGATTCGCACGGCAACGGAACGGATAAGGGAGGCAATGAATGAAGTCAGGAAGAAACAGGCTCTGTTGTGGAGGTCTCATTAAAATTTCGACCACGTGGGGACGTTTAACGTGCACTGACATCATACAGCACACAGGGGCCTTTTGCAGTTTGCCGTTAAGCCCGAGGACATCATCATCATCATTTCGGCTTGATCGAAACGCTGACGGCGCGGTCGGGTTCGGACCCGGGTAATCACTCTCCGTAGCCGTGTGCACTATCCACTGAGCCACCGCGGGATGTTAACTAGTTTGGTGTAGAAAAGGGTCAGAAAGAATTAGCATTCAGTTAACCCGCCGTTTTCTTATTTTTGGTGTAGCTCTATAGCGCAGCTCCTTGCCGCCCGTTCCTGTCAGGGTTGCCAGATTGGGCTATTAATAGCCAAATTGGGCTACTTGTTGTCCGAGTTGGCGTCCGAAATTTCGTTTTGGCTATGTGGCTACTTTTGGGCTACATCTTTTTCATGCGTGAAAAAAAAAAGTTGAAGAAGTTATAATGTGCTCTGTTACAATTATACAGTGACAGAAATAAAAGGCATGCTGGAATCAAAATGCACGCTATAGAAGGTTAAAGAAATTGAGCGCGTCTGCTACAAAATGACAATTTGTAAACGCTGTGTTAGAGAAAACTTGTATTTCAGGCGGTCAAGGATCATGGCCTTTCGATTTCTTTCATAAAGAGTTGACACTACGTGAAAGTTGCCCCCGCGGAAACACTTCACGGCCTATAGATTCCACTTAATCCGCGAACTAACGCCACCCGCGCGCGCGCACGCGCGCCACCGAACATAGACTGCTGCCGTCTGCACATGTGAGCGTTCTCCCATTGACGGTGCACCGCGGGTGACCATGGTACCAGAATAGAGGGAAAACACTAAGAGAACTGAAGTCTCCCTACGTGGTGCGAATGCGTAAGCATTAAATGCTACTATGTCGCTTCTGTTGCCTGGTTTCGTGATACTCACGTGTTAGCCGTTAACCATAGACGTGGCCTAGTGGTTTGGGCGTCCGCTTCGGCTGCGGTAGGTGGCTGTTTGGAAACCCACCGCCAGGCATGTTCTTTTCTTGTATTGTTCATTCTGGTTCTGCGGACACATTCTGCTCAAGATTAGCGCATGAGGCAAGTAATGCTTACGCATTAATTAGGTCTTTTTCTGTTTCTTCCTATTCTCGTGCTGGACACAGCAAGCGTGCCACTCGTAAGAGCCTGCGCTTTTTCTGCAGCCTCAATCGGCACACGTGCAGCCCTCGAGATTCATTGCAAGCGACGCGAGAGCGCCGTGTCCGTTGCGTAATCTGCGTGCACTCATGCGGAGACGTGGAGCCATCCTTCGGCGCGGCGCGGAACGCACTGTAACTAATGAAGGCGGCGGAAGTTAGTGGCATGACATGGCGTTAGATCCGTCGCTACGAGAACTTTCAGAATGGGCAAGTGGGCGATGTACATCCGGAACTACAAAAAGAAATGAAAAAAGGAGGCGGAATTCAATTGTAATTGTTTTTCTCATCATTGTGAAGGTGCTGTTAGATTGAAGATAAAATCGACATAGATTATCATCTAATGGCATATATCCTTGATTTATTCTGAGCTCATGCATATCGTAGAATATAGCTTCAAGAAGGCGCATGCTCGATGCTTTGAGGTGACGCTCTCAGTGAGAACCTTCCTCTTAAAGCATGCAATTGAAAGTGAGGCTGCGTAAGTATACAGTAAGGTATTTTCACTGTCGACGTCTCTAATCTGCGCGCGAACATTTAAAAGGTGAAATATTCCTAAACTAGAGCAGCGATTGCGTTTTTTAGCGCCGCCGTTCTTTTCCGCGTGCAGACTGGCTGGCGTCACCCGCTTCAGGTGATATGGCCTACTGCCGCGCCTGCAAAGTGGAATTGCGGCCCCATCTTTAGGACCTGGTTAGCGCACCTGTTAGCCGCACTGGTTAGCGCGCATGAGGGATGCGAAACGTAACAACGGAAAGAACACGGCGTGTGCACCCCCTCAAACATTATCTGCGGGAAAGAAATCTAATATGTAAATACTCTTGCCGAAAATTAATTCAATATGCTTAAGAAATGTCGTGAAAAAAGCAAATTTTTTTGGCTACTTTTGGGCTACGCAAAAATTTCGCTGTTGGCTACGTTTGGGCTACTACGGAGGCCAATTTGGCTGCCTGAGGTCGGAGCCATCTGGCAACCCTGGTTCCTGTGTTTCGCGGCGTCGCCGTTGTCCCGCGTTACCAGCTCTGCAGCAGGTGCAGCGCGCTGCTCTAGCTGCGCGCGCTCCTGGCGCCATCTCCCGCAAGCCCAAGCAGAAACGCATCGCCGCAGCCATTTGCCACTTCGAACCGCCTGCCTATATAAATAGGTTATTCTATGTCAGTTTTTTCGCAGCCATGAGCGAGACAACCGGTGGAAGTCCTTCGTGACAACATCGCGAGATACTTGCACAGACCTCGTCTTTGAAAACCAGGCAATGGTGCAGCAAGTTGAGCATATATCCATTTCTCAGACCACAAAGCTTCCTTCAAAATAAAGAACTGTTTGTGGAGTGTTTCTGGAATATGGAATAAGCGTCAAAAATAACAAGTCGTCTGTAATTGTACATCCATGTCTTGCTCGAGTTCTCTGCCTCAATCTATCGAAAAGCTGAAAGAGCTGATGAGCTGCGCTAAAATTTTGCGTTAGGAGGTAACGTAATCGTCCTATTTTTTTTTTATTTGTGCGGACGTAAAAAAAAACAGAACAAAATTACATTTGTGATTTGTGATAAAAAGCAGTCACCATGGACGAAGGACTCTGATTTTACAGCCCAGATATCCGAAGCAAACAAACGCCACTTTGAGAAAAAGGTGCCTCGCTTCTTGAAAGCTTCGTGCTTGCCCAGAGGAATAGTGAATGTAGAGCTTCTATGGAGACGTTGATGTGACCACTAGCAAGGTGAAAGAAATTCACGAGTCGATAAACGTTCTTTGCTGGATATCGCCATGCTTACTCAAAGAACACATCCCTTTTGGAGAACACTAGCCGTCATTTGTAAACTGAAGGTCGCTACGCTAAAAAAGGTAGAAACATGGTGTCCAAAAGACGAGCTGCTAATTCGTTATATCCCCATGTTATGAACAGGCGCAGGAAATTATTCAGTGCCAGGAACGCATCAAAAACAGGAGCAGATTCTGTTGTCTTCAGAACTTTCTACTGGAGAACCGTAGAAGTATATGGCTATGAAAACTTTGTTCTTTTAGAAAAGTGTTACCCGGAACAAAACGTTCAGGAGCTTCGACTATCCCTCGGATATGGCATCTTCTGGATCGATCAGCCGGAGCACTGATGTCCACGGCTTATACACTGGTAAACTGGCCGAGAGCAGCCGTGAACTCCTCCGTGAGTGTCTTCTCATCTGATTCTGTCTACATGAATGAACGGACTTATTGTAAGCTTTCAACGTGACGTCCCAATAGCTCACGCATATTGAGGTTCTTGCTCGAGTGCAAAGGGGCGAGAATAAGCTTTTTTCTGGTATATATAAGGGACATTGCATCTTTTTTGCTGAATGAGCAGTTTTCAGCCATTGTCGAAAACAAAGGGAAGAAAATCGCAATCTAGGTCATAGTACGAGGCCTTCAAAAATTTCATCAGAATGACCAGGTCATTAACAAGTGCCACGAGTTCTCCCAAATACAGTGGCGTGTAGGTGAGGCTAGTTCGCGCAGGAGACGCCTTCGAGGCCTGCAAAACGCTGAGCATTGTTTTA